>NW_019419213.1:0-9336 GCF_000390285.2 Anoplophora glabripennis | reverse complement strand
ATGAAAATTTACTGGGAAAATTTGGAAAAAAATTTATTTCCACATCAAATAGTACATTTTTATGTAAAAGACTCTGCTGAATTCAAATCCACTGTTAGAATTGAGCTAGAACGTGTGGTTTTTTTCTAACCTCAAAAAACCGAGCAGGAATCGCTATTTCCAAATTCTGAGCGGATTTTGACCAGATTTTGGATAAAAGGTTTTTTTGGGTCGCTGAGTACGAATATGAATTCACATGTCGCATAAAAAGTATACCCAACTTTTTTTTTGTGTGTGGCTGTGAATCAACTTTTCCTTTATTGTACGTTGTAGTACAACTCTTCACGAGTACAATAAGCCCTGGAACAAGTCTATGACGTCTCAAAGATGTAGAAATTAGAATTTGTCAAGTCTTTTTGTAATAACAAATAGTTTTTAACAAAAACTAATAAATATTTTGAGCTAAAATTTATAAGATTTATTAAGTATACAATGACCTTCAAAAAAAGTAATAGTACGATTTTTTAGAAGCAAAACTAATTCAATTATATAAAATTGAAAAAAAAAACGCCAGAATTGGCTGTTTTTTGAGTTTTTCAAGAAAACTAATTGACGAATTTTTATCCAGCGCATATCGCTTTGTATTACCTATAAAAAAGTATTAAACTTTTTTTTAGTAGCATCAACGGTTCAAAAGTTGAACACAAAAAACCGGTTTTTCAATTCTTTGATTTTATCTAAACAATGTTCCGCAACCGGCAACTGGTCTCAAACTATTGTCCTAATATCCTGACACCCTTCCGAAAATGTTTGATTAATAATATACCTTCTTTTAATTAGTTCCAAAAACAGTACTTTTAAAGTCTAATCTGATTGGACTAGATGGGTAAAATCCAAAGAGACCAATTTATCCAAAGCTAAAGTGGACTTCGCTACAGACGCAGAAGAACTTAAATATAAACAATAAATAGACAAATAAAACAAATAAGTTAAATAACATATTATACTAGATTAGGATAACATTTACTAAACCATTTTTTATATTCATAGAATAAAAAATATGTCAAGACGATCTTCAACTTTTGATAGTTGGTAATCATTTGATATATGGAGGAATGCCATCAGCAAATTCGTACGAGGTGTGGGCAATTGTGAAGCAGAGTGAAATCTAGAATTAAGTCTAGGAACATAATACAAAATCGTTGAAACTAATGAATTTTCATTTAAACTATGATTTATAATTTTAAAAAGGAATATAATTGAAAACATCCGCCTACAACAGAGACCTTATTATAATAAAACAAGAAAGCAACAATTATTGAGGTGTCCCACGAAGAGGCGAAATTCCATAACTAATAAAATTAATATATAGTCTTTAAATATTTCCGTTGTTACTTTCTCTAATTGAATATTATAAACATTATAAATGGGATTCCAAACAATCGATGCTTATTCTAGTTTGCAACACGCAATATATTTAAAATTTGTATATTTTGAAAGTTCTTGAAAGACATAAAATAAAGTCTTAATTTTTTAAATCAGCCTTGATTACTACACTAGTATGTTCATCAAATGGTAATCCAGAAATAAATGTATCACCAAAGTCAGCAAATTGCGATTCTATTTAGAAAAGATTCACCAGTTTTATAATCAAAATCTGGAGTAGTTTTTTATTTTGATAGCACACTAAAAACCAGATCTTATTTCAATTTAAAATACGTTTTATTTATAACAGTATAATAATTGCTCTTTAAACTTATTTTCTATTAAAGCAACATTCCAACTAAGACTAATTGCAGCACTGTGCTCTAATAATCCGTATTATAATGGTCGAAGTAATCCTGAAAGCATCTGTTTGTCAGTGCAGCACTCAGACGTCTGGTAAATAATGGATTTGTTACCATAACGACTGGGCTCCGTACTGCACAATTAATGTATACAAACAAACGAACGGTTGTTAGTCAAACTTTTCCGATATTCCGATTTTCGACCGCATAAATACATATATGCAGCGTAAACACATCACCCATTGCATTGCCGTTCTACTGGCGAACGAGATGTTAATGGAACCTAATCTACTGTAAGTGAAAAGTAAATATAGGTAAATTTAAACCGTCTATTATGCATCCGATATGGAATTTTCATGTTGTATTAAATATCTATATAAGGCGTTATTATGATTCAAACGAGTTAGTGACAGTCTAGGGTAAATTAAAGGGGACGGCCGTACGAGGGAGATGGACAATGAAAATGTTTTACGTAAAAATGTATTAGGTGACAGCAGCAGAAACAGGATGTCCAGTTACACTGAGAGAAATAGACAAATAAGAAAGTTTTGATTACAAAATTTCCTATACATGGTGTGCCGTGTATAGTGTATATTCTATAAAAATTAAACTACAGCTTCCTGATGATATTTGTAAAGTCTTATACGAAAAAGTTATCTTCGCGTTTTTTTGTAAATTAAAGTTCATTTATTCAACGAAAATGAAGTGCAAGACCCCACAATTAGTACTTGGCGACTCGCACAACAAGTAGGAACCTCATCTCGTGCCGTACATCGCATCTTAAGGCGCCAGCTGTTGCACCCCTATCATCTGCAACCAGTTCAACAGATTTTACCCCTGGATTGTGATCAACGAATGCGTTTTTGCAGATGGTTTTTACGGCAATGTGCCAATCAAGTAGTCTTTCCTACTTATGTTTGTGTAACAGATGAAGCGACATTTACCCGTGACGAAGTGAATTCCCATAATATGCACATGGGCCGATGAAAATCCTCACGTGATTAGGGAAACTCATTTTCAACATCGGTTCTCGGTAAATGTTTGGGCTGGCATAATAGGCGATGTACTTGTGGGTCCCTATTTCTTTGAAGGACGACTAAATGGACCAACATATGCTGACTTTTTGGAGAACCGGTTGCCTGAATTATTGGACGATGTGGCATTACAAGTTCGGGCACGCATGTTTTATCTTCAAGATGGGGCTCCTCCACACAGTACTCGAGAAGTAACGACACTTTTGAATGAAATGTTTCCTCAGCGATGGATTGGACGCTTTGGTCCTGTGCCGTGGCCACCTCGGTCACCCGATTTAACTCCAATGGACTTTTATCTTTGGAGTCACTTGAAGTCATTGGTTTACAATATCCCAATTGCTACGGTCGAAGAAATGCGAAACCATATACTTGAAGCTGCTGATACAATTAGATTGAATATCTGGAATTTGGGAAAATATTTGCCAAAATTGGGTGCGTCGGTGCCATGCCTGTATCCGCGCTAATGGGAATCAATTTCAACATTTTCTCTAGAAATAGTAAGTTTTATTTAATTTTCTTCCATATTTTAATGGAGTTTGTTTAGTGTACGCAGTTGGCAACTACAGATGCTTACGGATGTGGTTTTGTTTGCGAACTCTTGCGGTAACAGCAATGCATTTAAGATAGTAATTAATTATTATAATAAGAAAATATCAGTTTTTTTTAAGTATCTATTTTTCTTAGGTTATACTTTTGCATTGAAAAATTCAACAACGATTTGTTTACGCGGCTGGTCTACAGCACGCAACTCATCGTACAGTACACGGACAGGACCGTTCCAGAGAAAATATTTTGATCCATAATTGAACTTTAATTTACGAAAAGAAAACGCAAAAATAGAACTTTTTCGTATAAGACTTTTCTATTGTAAATATCGTTAGGAGACTGTAGTTTATTTTTTATAGATTATACACGCCACACCCTGTATTTTTAAAATGGCAACCTCTTTCAATCAATAAATACTTTTTCAATATGGAATGGGATAAAAATATTAGAGGAGTATGATTATTTTGTAAGTAAAAATAATTCGTTTCTATTGGAAAAAAACATTTCGCAAATTAAAGTTCAGTGTTAATAAGGAATTGTAATATGTACTCCACTGGACTCATTTTCTGTCTTTAGGGAATTTTGTGTTAATCACTGACTCCACTGTAAGTTTGGTTGCCTAACAGCCGCAGTCACGTGGTATTCGGATATTTATGAAGGCACTGTACATACAAAAGCAGTTTTCTTCGCGTATGTAGTGAAAAAATGGCTCCCCTTTTAGACATTCCGTAAAACAACTGCAATTCACCGCATTGAAAACACTCGATTATTACCTCCCTAATACTGCCACATACAGAGAACCATGAAAAGAAAGTAATTACCGGAGCGAAAACAAAACAACAGAAGGCTGAACGTAATTCCGGGTAATAAAGAATGCTCGAGACAAATACGCCCACTACGAANCATATGCGGACCAGATCTGGAATACGAGGAGGCTCCCGACAATAATAACACTCGGACGAGCAGGGTGTCCGACGACGCCGCGGGTTTGTTCACACGGGCCGCCTCCTTGCCACCCATAGACGACAATAAATCTCAGTTGTTGACAAGTGGTTGACAAATTGCCTAGCAGTGCAGTGCAGCAATGCGGAATTTGGTGTGATTCAGGTAATTTTTATTTATTATAGGCACCTTCTATTTAATAATTCACATTACAATTGCGAAAGGGATATTTACTAATATTATTACAACATGGCATTTTGGAGGTCTTTTGAAACGGAACTAGCAGGATGTGCTAGTCAAACACTCAATGAGTCACGACGAGCACATGGTCAGTGTTTACGATGAATATTTTCAATTTATCCAACGCCAGTTAGGCAATAAAAGTCGATATTGCAGGCCTGGTGCACGCAGTGACAGATGGCGGAATTATTCTTCAAGTATCTACTACTGCCAGAGACCAAATGCGGTCCCAAATGTGGTTTATTAAAAATACTATTTCCATAAGTTCGGAGCCGTTGAACTCTCGGTGTACGGGCGATACGAATAAGGAAAATCCAGGATGTCGCCATATGCTTCGCACTTACTGTTAATTATGATGTTTAATGGCTCGTCCGAGAGCCCCGACGTTTGTAAACATTGGAATGTGATGAAGTGTTCAGTGTAGCCTTAAGAATGCAACAAATTCGACTATTTTTACAATTTCTTCGTCCAAATGTAGAAGTTTTAAACAAACATTGTAAAGAGTTTTATGCACATGACGAGAAAAGTAGCCCACTAAACACACATGTAACATGTTATTAGTTAACAGTTATTTTGTGGTTCGAAAAATAGAGGTTTAACATATCTTTAGAAATTCATTATTTTGTACGAAAAATGTTATTAAAACGGCTGGTATACAGTGAACAAATTAGTACACCTGAGCAGTTAAAAGAAAGAATAAATAAAGCAACAGGGTTTTTTTTGAAATTTTTGGAGGGGCGTAACTTTTTTTGTAAGAGTTTAAAAATTATACCAAAGACCCTTATTAATTTTCATCAGAGAATCGCCCCTTTCGAGGTTATGTGGATACACCCTGTATATTTTGTACTAACTAAAAATGTTCCCAGGGAAGTGACAACAGAACACGTTTTTCTACAGACTACGTCATTGTACCATTCCACCGAAAATGAAATAGAAACAGGTCTAAACATGTAGACATTTTATTGCTCTGCCCCGTGCAAATTTCTTTAGAACCACAAAGCCCGAAAGTAGAAGACGAGGGTTACAGGTTACAGTCCAGTACGTGAGCATACAACGACTAACGTATAGTCCACAGGTAGCGGGTCTTCATTCATGAAACAGGTAGTCAATGAAATAATGAGATTTGTCATAAAATACATAACAGAACCGTAGAATCCACCTCTGGCGGATATAACAACCTGGGGCATCCGGAGCGACGACACGCATCGCCAAAGGCGCTCTTATATACGTGTACGATGTGCTTTAATGCGGAAGGGGTAGTGACTGGAATTTTGTCATACAAAGTGTCTCGAAAACACACGACAACTTTATCTCGTGATAGAAAATCTCAAAAATCATCATCAGACTATTGAAGTTTAAAAAAAATCAAATTTCTTGAAATTATGCGAAAAAACGTAATGTATAAAAAATTTGGTAGTTGGCTTTGGAAGATATTTAAAACTATTGCCAACAGTTCACCTTCNAGAGTGCCAGGCTCACCTAGAGCTCCTGTGAGGAAAGAGCATGGCAGAGAAACCCACGATCGTTGCTCTAACTACCCAAATATAAATACAAAACCACCGATAACAAAAGGCATACATTAAGATCCTTTGTTAATGATAAATAAGACCTGACTCATTTAATGTCTCACTAAATGTCACCTCACTCAAATTAGACATACACACTTCCAAGTAAAACTGAGGAGGTTTGGTCAAGTAAATACAATAAAATTCAAGGTACTGGAGCGAGGGGTAAACCACTTAGTAAATATGGTGTACAAGTGATGTAAATATTGTAAATATTTGTAAATATTCATAAATATTAGTAAATGCTAGTAAATACTAGTAAATATTTGTAAATATTCGTAAATATTAGTAAATATTTGTAAATATTAGTAAATATTCGTAAATATTAGAAAATATTAGTAAATATTTGAAAATTTTAGTAAATATTCGTCAATATTCGGGTAAATATTGATAAATAATGGTAAAATTCTGGAAAATTGTTGGTAAAAAAACAAATTGCATATTTTTGGCAAATAAATTTTTCGAAAAATACACAAATCACAAGTCGAATAAAATAGCAATTAAAATGTTAAACATTCCCAACATTTTTCATTTCGCAATATGTAAGTATAAACAAAATTAATACTAAATAAGTAGTCCTCAAAATATTCAGTTCAATACTATTGCCAGCAATTCATGTTTAAAATAATTTAGTGAAAGAAAGAAACTGAAAAATGGACAGAGAAAATTTAGGTAACCACTATTATATAGTTTGTAATAAAAATATTTTAATAATTGATAGGTAGGTACGTTGAAAACTATTATTCTTTGCTTCTTTCCAAATATTTTATTTACAGTTTCACATTTACTAAATATTTTCTAGATTTACTTACTAAATATTTTCTACATTTACTTACTAAATATTTACCAATCCAATATTTAGGAATAATTACCACTATTTAGGTAGGTACATAGTTCCATTTCAATACGGCAAGCGGACTATTGCGATGCGATCCTACTACTATAACCTCGAGTATAACAACATAGTGAATCGAAATTACATTTTGGAATAAACGTAAATCCGAGTATACCTAAATTACGTTAATAAATGTACCTGGATTGCACTCATAGCCATAAACTTCATAAGAAAAGATCACGTTTTATAGAGATAGTATTTCGTAGAAGAAAAAAATACCAAATATTTGTTGTTAAATTTAAGATGAACAAAAAATATATCACTTCAAATATTAATGATAAGATTGATAAGTACTGAGATGTACACATGACATCTTTCTTTTAATGAAGAAAATTGCCAATACTTACCGAAGTAATAAAATAATTTCTTATTAGATTATTAATCTTTTTCGACTATGCCAACATGCTTACTACTCGACCCGCGAAAGGGCTTGCGCATGAGCCGTGCCGAGGTGGGGAGGTAAGGCCGGTGTCTCATGCATCCGAATTCCGACGATATGAAGGTCCGAAAGTGTTCCTATTGGTTAACATACATTCAAATTTTTACCGCTCATTTTCATCCGAAATTTTTTAAATCAGTTTAGCCTGATGCTCTGGGGAGAGTATGGGGAATAGTACTAGAAATGGAAGACTGCGAGGGAAATTTTAAAAATCAATCGGCAGAGTTTTTTGAGAGAATCAGTAATGAGTTGAAAATTGAAATCCCTTTGTTCATTAAAAATATATTAATGGTTAATGGGTTAGACAATTCAGTATCTTTTCAAAATTTAACTCAGGATGATTTAGCAGAATTGGAAAATTTTGTAAGGAATGACTTAGCTGAACTTGTTGACGAGACTGAATTTGAAAATTATTTTGGTATATTGTACAAAAGAAATCCTAAGAAGTTTAAATTCTTACTTGGACATAAAAAAATTTTGCTTGCAATTAGTGAACATGTCAGTAATACTCAACATAATGCAAGTGAAGACTGTATTCGACAACAAACAACTGGGATCGGGAAGACAGCCGTTAATTCGAAAACAAAAAATGCAGGTTCACAAAATATCAGAACATAATAAAGTGGTGTCTAAATTAATCACTGACTGGCTGAAAAGTAATGAAAATATAGAATCGTTGCCACGAGAAGAAAAACGAAAATGTCAATGTCAAATCTGAATATATTTTTTTTGGACCTATACAAATGCTAGGGTCGGGAAGAATGACTATTAGTGAAAGTGATCGGGCCAAAATAGTAAAATCTTACAAAATGTTAAAACGCCGAGTATGATTTATGGTTATGAAATGAATAAAAGTTATATGTATTTTAAATAGTGTCTTTATTTTCTAATTATTAATCTGTCTCTATAATAAATCACGAGGGGCAATCAGTAAATGTTCATAAATATTCGTAAATATTAGTAAATGCTAGTAAATATTAGTAAATATTTGTAAATATTCATAAATATTAGTAAATATTCATAAATATTAGTAAATACTAGTAAATATTTGTAAATATTCGTAAATATTTATAAATAATGGTAAATATTTATAAATGTTAAATGTGGTGTACACATTTTCGTCAAGTGGTTTACCCCTCGTACTGGAGTCCCATACGGGAGGCAATCCAGAGCAATTATTTTTTTTGTATTCAATTCTTTTTACAGATTCATTCCTCACGGGCGAAAATGTTAGTAAATTCAACAGGGCTTTTATATGCGTATGACATAAAGTGAGCACAAGAAATGCTTTATTATTCGTTTTTTGAACAAAGTAATCATGATAAAACAAGTTAAACGTGAAACAAAGGAGTTGTTATTGCAATATCTGGGCAGTCACGACAATGTATATACATATTTTAACATTAACATAACATTTTAAAGCAATGGTGGCTAAACATACAAAGAATTATTATCATTGAACATCTATAATCATCACAATCATAAGATTACATAGAACAATTAACAACAAAGCACTTAAAGAATAATTATCTGCTAATTAATACCGGTTAAACACTTTTGATTTTTCACTACTTATATATTTTCACCGTGCATCGATCGTCTTACTTTTCACTCTGCGCTGTTCTCACTTCAACTGTCTAGGCTTCCTTCCAAAATTCCCCACCTAGGCGTTTGCTTTTTTGCGCTTCCTTCTATCAACTATTACTATTACGTTTTCATTATTGTATAACACCCACGTAACAGGTGACGTTGAAGTTGATGCGATAAGTATGGTTTTGCACAATGTTTACTTAATAAAACTACTTTTAATTAGAATATTTTGTGCCATATCCCAAGTTATTTTTGGTCTGTATCTTCTCAACTTGTTCTATTTCCCGACCCCTTACATACAAAAATCTACTGTTCTCGT
>NW_019419212.1:8846-9312 GCF_000390285.2 Anoplophora glabripennis | reverse complement strand
TGTATGCGTTGTTTATGAGACATCCATCGATAAGTTTTGACATAAGCCTACTTTGAGAAAAGTCACTTATTTTATACACCGTAATATTGTAAGAGATTAATTAAAAGTCTTTTTTCTCGAAAACCGTCCAGATTAGGAAGTTCTAAGAAGAGTACATTAATCTTAGAAAATAAAATTGTACATTAAAAATTGGAGCCCGAATGGTAAAAAACCTAACCTTAAAAAAATTTGAACTTAAAATGTAATAGGAATGTAACAAAACTAGAGCCATCTACAACATATCCAAAAAAATTATTAGGCCACCGTATTTGGCGTCCTTAAAAACCCCGGAATGCCAAATTTCATAAAAATATTTCGCACCGTTCGGAAATTTTCGTAAAAATTCTATTTAAAAACTTTTATTTTGTCGCTCTGTATCTCGAAAACAAGAGGAGATAGACATATAGTTCATAAGACAAAAAATTCT
>NW_019419212.1:0-8581 GCF_000390285.2 Anoplophora glabripennis | reverse complement strand
AAGGCTTTTAATTAAACTCTTACAATATTACGGTGTATAAAATAAGTGACTTTTCTCAAAGTAGGCTTATGTCAAAACTTATCGATGGATGTCTCATAAACAACGCATACATTCTTAGCAATAGGTATTTTAAACTCTAATTAATCTTAAATCAAAATTTTAGTGATTGTTAGTGACTGTAGTTAGTAATGACTAATTTAACTTTATATCAAAATTTTAATTACTATAATTAGTCGTTACTAACTACAGTCACTAACAATCACTAAAATTTTGATTTAAGATTAATTAGAGTTTAAAATACCTATTGCTAAGAATGTATGCGTTGTTTATGAGACATCCATCGATAAGTTTTGACATAAGCCTAATTTGAGAAAAGTCACTTATTTTATACACCGTAATATTGTAAGAGATTAATTAAAAGTCTTTTTTCTCGAAAACCGTCCAGATTAGGAAGTTCTAAGAAGAGTACATTAATCTTAGAAAATAAAATTGTACATTAAAAATTGGAGCCCGAATGGTAAAAAACCTAACCTTAAAAAAATTTGAACTTAAAATGTAATAGGAATGTAACAAAACTAGAGCCATCTACAACATATCCAAAAAAATTATTAGGCCACCGTATTTGGCGTCCTTAAAAACCCCGGAATGCCAAATTTCATAAAAATATTTCGCACCGTTCGGAAATTTTCGTAAAAATTCTATTTAAAAACTTTTATTTTGTCGCTCTGTATCTCGAAAACAAGAGGAGATAGACATATAGTTCATAAGACAAAAAATTCTTATTTTTTTGTCGTACTATCACCCCCTGTATTTACGGGAGGTCTTTCTGAAACACCCAGTATATCAATATTCTACTTATGTTCTTATAAACTTCTGTGCGTGTTTTTAAAACTTAAAATTGTTGCTATTTTTCTGATTTTATGTACAGGATATTAAATTTTTAGGAAAATTAAGAAGAAATGAAAATGAATATCGTTTTGCAAGGAAATAATTACCTCTGTTAAAGAATGCATAAGTAATTTTATTTTGGATGATTTATAAGTAAATTTAATGAATTAAAATCGTACTTATTTACTTTGAAATAAAATCGTGATATAGGTATACGCGCATAAATCATTGAAGCTGGCATTTTATAGACAAGAAATCGTAGATACTTTTAGTAAGACAATGATAGAACAAGAAAAAACTGCGATTTATAGTAGTTCAGAAAATGTAATGATAGACAGAAGAATTAAGACTATACTTTTTTCCATATTCTGAATGTATTGTCAGCTTGTAAACTGTCATACCCTGGAGAAATTTTATATAACTGGTATAGTGAAGAGATATTGTTTCTAACTTGCTTAAATTCTGTGAAACCCTCGTCAAAAGACGAATTCACTGAAAATTACACATAAAAACGCCCCCGTTAATATCGTTTTTTAAATTTTGAAAGTAAAAAATTAACCACAGTAGACAGACCTTCCTGCATTCAACTAAACTATGCTTAAACCTACAATATGGAAACAGTATTTCATGCTTTTTATAACAAAAAAAAACCGGTTTTTTGAAATATATCTAAATAAAGTATCAACAGGGTGATCCATTAATAATGGGACAGAGCTTAATGACAGGTTGCTGACTTCAAAGCGTTAAAGTTGAACATTATTTTCGATTTTTTGATATATCTTGAATATCTTTAAACCGATTGTTTTCAAATTTTGCATGCCTAGATTTTCAGAGGTGGCAAATACGTAAATGATAACTATTTTACAATCAGTTCTAGGGCGCTACTTGTAGTGTTCTGTCAGAGTAAAAATATATCAAACTTTTTTGTCGTAGCTTACACTGCTCTCTCAGAAAATGACAAATGACAAAATATCAGTAGCAGTATTGTTTAAAAAAATGACATTATCTCATTTATCATCGTATATATACAGGGTTCTTCACCGGAAGTAGCTGTCAACTTCATTAATTTAAATGGGACACTCTAGATATTATTACATTATCGACAAGATAAATTAAAAATAAGTAAAGAACTTCCACTATCAAAATCACCTGAAGAAAATTATACTAAATATTCCATTTGTTACGGTACATTTTCAAAACTTAAAACCGGTAAAACTTTTTGAATTCATATAGAACACCCTGTATTTTTTGCGCCATATAGAAAACCACAATTCCAATATTTGCCTTTCAAGGAAAAAAATATTTTTTTACGTAAGCTTTAATTCCCGTATGTCGGAAATGTAACATTTTAGGACATGTGTTCATATTGATTTTAAATTTTTCAAAGATTTCTTTGCTTTTAAATTTTTTTACACTTTTTAAACACATTTTACAAATTTTTAAAATGTTATGATCAATGTTTTAACAACTAACAAATGACTTTATCTTGTAGGTGATTTGGAACAGTTGAATTCTTTTCCCACCATCGCGGTTTGGAGCGCCGTAAAGTTCGTCATACACGACAACGCAAAGACGACTTACGCCTTTCTTCCTCTCATCACCGACCCAGACAATTTAGACAAGAAAATGCTGTTTCGCACCTTAGAGGACAGCGAGAAGAAGTTCATCACGACCGAGGCGCATTCCCCATTGTTCGCTGTTGTCATGAGGAAAATCGGTGTCCACAAGCAACTGGAGTGCCATGGGTGAGAGCTGGTTGAATAACCAATAGATGTATTGTTATTATAAGTAGTCAGTGATAGATAATTTCATTCATATAAAGTATAAAGATGTAATATGTGCATGATCTCTAATTCCATAACCATGTAAGATAGAAAAATAACGTATATCTTCGAAGGTATAAACATAAAAATGTGTTGCATTATACCACTAGTATACTTTCTTATTTGAATAGAATACCATGTACATACAGGGTGTCCCGAAATTCATGCAACAAAATTCGGTCATAGATTCTTGAGACAAATTTAGAGGCCCCGTATTTTTTCTTTTTGCCAACTGGCCCCCTCTTTCGGAGTTACAGCCCCCTGAAATCTGCCCGTAAGAAGTTTTTTTATATCTCAAAACCATGTTGTACCAGAATCACTAAATTTGCTACACAGGGGTTTTATGACATGTGGAATCTCACAGTGCTACGCTTTTTGGCGAGAAACCCCATTAAGAAACTTTTTCGTGGGCCCCCTTGTGTTTGAAACTAGAAAAATTTGGTCGCAAATTTGATTTTTTTTTAATTATTAGTTAGCTAGAAAGCCGTTGAATTTAGAAACTTTTTTGTCTCTTGATATTTGTTTCGTGAAACGCAATGTTTTTGAGGGAAATGGCGAATCACGATATGCATTCGATCACATTTTGACATTTTTCTCGAAAACATTGTCTTATACGAAAAATGTATAAAGAGACACAAAGTTTCTAAATTTAGTGGCTTTCTAGTGGACTGATAATTTTTAAGAAATTTAAATATGCGACCAAATATATTTGGCTCCAAAGACAAGGGGGCCCACGAAAAATTAATTAAGGGGGTTCCCCTCCAAAAAACGTTGCACCATCAGATTCCACATGCCATAAAACCCCTGTGTACCAAATTTAGTGATTCTCGTACAACAGGGTTGTGACCAAATTTTGTTGCATGAATTTCGGGAGACCCTGTATAGTCTGTTTGATTATAAAAACCCCGGACTATAAGTCTGTTACACCCTGGACACCCTGTAAAGTATATATATATTTTTAAATGGGATGTTGTTTTCTATATACTGACGCACAATTTTTTTTCCTCACAGTGTAGATGAGCGGTGACGTCATCGATATTTCTTTAAATGGGATTATATAAAAAATTTGGTTGCATGTGTGATAGATTTCTTATTCTTTCCAATTATATACAATTTGATTGCCTTTGCGTAACGAAATCTTTGACAAAAAATTAGAAAACTCAGCCTTTAACTTCAGTTTACGTTGTTCGCTTTCTAAAACATATCAAATAAAAGGCACTGGAAAAATTATTTGCATACCGCTGTCTGTCACATAGCGGGTTGTGTGTGATTGCTGTCACGTTTAGCTTAAATAAAATGAATGATTTTAATGAATTAATTGATATACTGTAGGTTTGAAGTGTAGCGACTTTACATTTATATCGACAACGTTTCTATAGGACTATAGGCTATTGAATATATCCAATAAAACAGGGTTAAAAGGAACTATGCTGTTCGAGCAATTTTATTGAATGAATTGTTCAAAGGGTCATTTTAGATGAAAAACCGCGGAGTGCTATTAAATTAGAGGGTGGCAATTGGAGATAGGGGTGAAAATGCACCCCTTTCAGTTTTTTAATTATAGCTCGAAAACGAAGCAAAATTTCACTATACTTGATAGGAAAAATTATTCAGTGAATTGAATTTCCCATCGAAATAGCTTATTTAAAAAATTTAAAAGGGAAATTTTATGCAAAAAAATCGTTAATAAACAGTTTGAAAAAATCGCAAAAAATTCGATTTTCTGATTCATTTTTTTGAGTATATATAAGTATAGGCATTGCTTCATAGAAAAAAAATTTCCTTCAAAAGAAGATGTTGTAAAGTATTTTTGGATAAACATTGACTGATATATGGCCTCTCATACTTGGCCAATTTTTCGATTTTCGTCGCGTTTACCCTTATACGTTTTAATTCTCATTTTTTTGCAAAAAGGAAGGAAATAGGACTGAGGGTTGCTTTCGCTGTACAGCAAGAAATAAACGCTCTCTCAACGGTACTAATAAAGAATTTTATTGAAAACTGGTGTACAGAAAACTTGTGTATGAAAAGACGTGTTAACAGGGTGAATGTTCGTTGGAGAGTGGTTGGAGAGTGCCTTGTGGTTGAAGTCGATCGTATATCGGGTACGCGTCTGGTGGCCGGCACCAGCAGCCCTTCTTGGAACGCTGGTTCGTCCGGCGACGTCCTGCGGCGCTCTTGACGTTGTGCTTTCAAATGTGGGTCACTTGCAAACATGTGTACCCACAGGACGTTCAAGGAGTTCAAGTCATCACATGACTTGTTCGAAGGGTCATTAAAAATTAAAAAACCGCGAGGTGCTATTAAATTAAAGGGTTGAAATTCAAGATAGGGGTGAAAAATCACTTTTGCAGTTTTTTAAATATAGCACGAAAACGAAGCAAAATTTCGGTATAGTTCATAGGAAAAATTTTGTAGAGAATTGATTTTCTCGAAATGGCTTATTTAAAAAACGTAAAAGGAAAATTTTATGCAAAAAATCGTTAATAAACAATTTTAAAGAAAGCAAAAAATAAAATTTTTTGATTGATTTGATAATGTAATATACGGTAATGTTATTCTCTCGCCCTGTAAACCAGTGTTGTTGTTTGCAGATTTGTTTGTCAGACCTCAGAGGATGCTATCGTAATAGCAGCAACGCTGTACAAATCGCTGGTGGCGCACATGAAGGCGAAGGAGAGGAAGCCTAGGAATAAGAACGGGGTGACTACGTGCATGTCGATAGCATCCAGTGTATATAACGAAAAATCTGGCAATTCAGTACCTGTTAGACCGCCGAGGAAGAAGAGGAGTTCGACTTCTTCCATTATTAGCGAAACAGATATCATGAACGTGAGTATTTACACGTCTCGAGTTTTATTTATTCGTTGAATTGTGATGTCTTGCTGCCATTTCGTATCGAACAGTTCCTTCTGTGCAAGAAAACATATCTAGGTATTATAGATACACAAGGAGAGGTTCATTAATAACGACACAAACATGTCCCAGTGTTCTCTATAAAAATTAAATATGTATGCAAACAAGTGTTTCTGACACTTGATGTGAAATTTTCAAAGAAGAAGAATTCTTTTTAACACTAGTTTCATACAATATTTTTTTCTGCAATTGCTACTTCAGTATAAAAACAATAAATTTTGTCTTTAGCTGTCAACGTGACAGCATAAAATAATATTAATCTCCTACTACCCTGTTTTTGCAATAATCCATCCTATTTTGAGATATGAAACCGTGCATTTATAATAAACTTATATAACATATTTTTAAAAAAGTAAGGAATGTTTATGTTCAGGTACACTGTTTATTTTATTTTTTTATTCAACATTTTTCAATTAATTTTGTTAAGTTACTGTTATAAACGACAAAATTGTTAATTAAAAAAACAGAATAAACAGTATGCTGCAACACGTACATTACTCGACGTTTTCTGAAATAATAAATTATAAAAAAAATAGTCTGTACCTTAATCCTTAATATATAAAAATGTTTGTTATTACTAAAAATTATTCGATTTTTTTCATACAAATTTGCTTTGATATCAAAATTAATAGCGTACTCTTATCTGATTTATTGTCGCTATTCTTGATACACTTGGAGTCTGGAGTCTGGAATTGTGGAGAGGGTAGCAAAGCTACAGCACTTAGGCCCCATTGGGCCCCTTGTACATCCTCCCATTAGAGATATCAATCCACCTGAGCCGCCAACTAGCCTATTACAGTAAAAAAGGTGGTGACGTTGCTCAGGGGGGTCTCTCTAATATAGGCCATTGAAGGCTAGCGTTCTCCCAACATGGACTCTCTTGTTGACGATACGGCAGTGCATTCACATAGTAAATACAACACCGTCTTGTCTTCCTGTTCACAGCCCCTACAAAGAGGTGTTTCACACTTCCCCATATTGTAAAGGTTTCTCCTTAGCCAGCAGTGTCCAGTTTGAATACCTGTCACCAGGCGAAGATTTGACCTAGACATATCCAGGTATTTTTTGGCTGAGTCTTTGCTAGGATACACTAAGAGCTCCTTAGCAAAGTGACAGCTGATTGTTTCATCCTACCTTTTCATAAATTCTTTGTGGGTGTCTTCCTTGATAATTCCAACAAATGCCGACAACGGAAGCACACTGGAGGGGCCGGGTCCAAAATGTTGAGGCCCGATGCGCTCCTGGCTAGCTTGTCAGCTTCTTTATTGCCATAACACTGCTCGTGTCCCTTTACCCAGCATACAGATATGCTGTTAGCGGCCGAGGCCATAACCAGTGCTTCGTGGCATTCCCATACTGTCCTAGTCATTATCTTATGATTACGCAAGGTCAGTAGTGCTTGTCTACTATCCGTGTAGATTCTGATGGTTTTGCCCGTAGTATGCCTGCGGGCAATTTCCTTCGCGGCTATGGTTATGCCTGCTAACACCGTTTGTACAACGGTAGCATGCCTGTCCATTGCCCACTGATATCGGATGTGCAGGGATCTAAAGTATGTTCCATTCTTGATACATTTATTTTTCTTTTTCACAAAATCTGGGATGCATAATTTTTTCTGAAAATAATTTTGTATGCCTAAGGAGACTACAATAAAAAGAATCATATTCAATGTGCCAACTTTTTCTAGTCACACTGAGATAGCATGTTTATACTTAAAGATCTGAGTTAGCATGTTCTTCAAGCTTAATTTGAGATAGCATGTTTTCCAATTGAAATTTGAGATTAGCATGTTCTCCAACCGAAATCTGAGATGACATGTTTTCGTACTAAAGCGTCGATTTACATCATCTTTGAAATTTGAAAATAGCCATGGAATTGCCATGACATTAAATAAGTTAAATAATAGAAATTATAAGTAATGTTATTAACGGTCAATACAATTTAAACATCAAATTAGCAATATGCAAAAAAATTGAATTAAATAACAAACTAGTACACCACGGGTGTTATAGGATAATAATTCCTGCGGTCAGCGTACACACAAGTAAGCTGTCAACCTCGGCGCATTGTTATTCATATAATATCCTGATATCCCAACATTTCGATGTCATTATATTTTTAAGTACGTTCTAAATCATATATCGAAAATGTCTAAGAAGACATGTGTATTGTCAATCATAGTACAATTCTAAAAAAATACAATTGAAGCTGTTTTCGAAAAAAGATCTACCTTTAAGACTCTGTCAGTTGAAAGAAAACCAGTTCTCTTGGCTTGAATAATGCTTTCCATCTTTCAGAATTTAGTACAGTATTCTTTCTTTTGTCGTATTTAACAATAGTTTATCCCACAAATTTTCCAGGTGTGCCTTTTTACAATCATCATATTCTCTTTCAGATTTCCGATACTCAGCCTCTGCTGTCCTCGAATAACAAACCCCCCAAAAAGAGTTTAAAATCAAAAAGGGCACCCAAAGCACCAGAATCGAAATCCGAGGACCTCGATGCCATCCTGCCATATGAAGAACCAATAAGGCCGTTAGAATTACAGAATAACTTAACAGTACAAAGTAGCGATAATGNTCGATGCTTTAGATCCAATTTACTCGAAAATGGTTCATTTTTGAGCTATGAAACAAGAGCACATTTTTTGTTCAGAATCGATTACAGGTTCAAGAAAACGTAATCAAATTACATAAAACTAGGATATGCAAAAGTTATGAAGACATAACCTTGAGGACATGCTGGCCTAGGCCGCCCCTGGCGTCAGATCGAAATAAGCACCATCTAGTTTTAATGACCTTAAATAGATGTACACTTCGTCCAAAAATTACTTAAATCCTTGCAAGGGTTTTTGAGTTGTTGCGGAAAGTTGTTATTATTTTTTTCTAAACAACACCCTGTAACTCAGTGAGAGTGCATCGCAGAAAAATATTTTATAAGAATTTTAATCTTAT
>NW_019419211.1:6883-9380 GCF_000390285.2 Anoplophora glabripennis | reverse complement strand
GCTTTATTAATGAATTTCAATTACCCCATGATTATGTGATATTCAGTCTAGATATCATAGCCCTTTTTAATAATATTACAATAGATTTAGCTAAACAAGCAATTAACCAACATTGGGACAACATTAATTGCATTGCAAAATAACAAAAACTAGATTCTTACAGTTGCTAAATTTCTTGTTTGTCTCCACAGTGTTGTTATAATAACAGTTCTTATAAACAAATTTTGGGGATGGCCATGGGTAGTCCAGTATCACCGATCCTTGCACAGTATGTGATGGATGATCTTGTGAACGAATGTTTGACAAAAATCAATTTTGAAATACCTTTTTTAAAAAAATACGTTGATGACATTGTGGTATGTGCTCTCTCAGATAGGGTAGTACAGTTACTTGAAGTTTTCAATAGCTATAACCCCTTTTTAAAATTTACCATCGAACGAGAGGACACCAATAAGAGTATACCCTTTTTGGACACAAGACTCATTAGGAGAGAGGATAACTCTCTCATAACATCTTGGTATAGGAAACCTGGATCATCAGGCATATTTTTACATTATGAGTCTTTCCACACACAACAAAAAATCAATTTGATTCTGGGTATGAGAACTAGAGTAATAGCTACAAGTCATCATTCGCTTAAAAACATTAATTTACAACATTTGTACAATTTATTTATTAAATGTGGTTATCCACCTCCTCTTCTTAAAAGTCTGCTGTTCTCGAGATCACAGTTACAGGGTGTTCAAGACTTTCGGAATTATAATTCAGTAATACAAAATTTTCATTATTTTTCAGTTCCTACCACATTTAGGTGCTGTTTCTTCCAAATTAAAAAAATTTCTGTCTGGACAAGGTGGTGTCAAGTTGGCTTTTAAAAATCATTTAACGGTAAATAATCTGTTCACTAAATTAAAAGATAAATATCTGCTATTGCAGCGGTCCAGTGTAGTTTATTGCAACCCATGTATGGATTGTGATTTGAAATATATAGGTCAAACAAAACAAAAACTAAAAGATAGAGTTACAGCACATAAAAGTGACATACGACTGAATAAACACAGTTGCATGTTGGCAAATCATTGTTTATCCTCAGGTCACAGTATGAATTATGACGAAATTTTAGTATTAGATTCAGAAACAAACCATAAAATAAGAAAATGTTTAGAGATGTGTCATATTGCAAGGGAAGGCAATCCAATGAATGCAATGACTGATATCGATGGTCTCAGAGTAACACACTCTAACCACCACAATTCATGTTTTCGGGATCGCTGAAACCAATTCTGGTATCAATATAACTTCAACTAGTCAGAATTCGTGCCTAACCTCAAAAAAGTAGCGCAAATTGCTAAGATTACACTTTTCTACGTTTAGGAATGAAGTGAAGGAAAATTTTTGCGGTCACTGAATCGAATTCCTACATCCGTTTGAACCCAACTAGTCACTAGTCGTACCTAACCTCAAAAAATATTCCAAATCACTAAAATGACACTTTTTCTGATTGAGTTATAAAGTCTGATCACAATCAGGCCGGGTATGTATCCCATTTTATCATAATAACAGTTATGTAATTTCAGGGTTAAACGTTAAGGTTAACGTTAACTGTTAAGATATAACGTGCACGTTATTGAGGAATTAAGACCATTTTTAGCAAATACTCGTATTGCAATTTTGTTGTTTTTTGAAGACGCTTTTGTGTCGACATTTTTAATAATAATTATGCAAAATTATTATAAACAAATCAGTATTAGACAAAAACACGTATAACTGACAGATGTCTTTTAGGTTATGAAACATGAAACAAATGCAAACTCGTAAATAACGGGTAAGTACAATAGTATATTATTCAACGAGCGTATAATGATGGGTATCATTCACGAGGTGAAGTTTACGGCCACGAGCCGCAGGCGAGTGGCCTAAATCACCGAGTGGATAATAGCCATTATACGGGAGTAGAATACTATACTTTATCCACAACTACTAAATATTTTTGTTGAAGTTTTTTTTTGTTTTTAGTTCATTTTTTAACACAATTTAACACAAATTATCAAAACACTGAGAAATCTATGCACACAAACAATAATGTTGACAGGTTTGAGTTAAATTTGTTTTGTTTTAAAAGCTACTTAGATTTATGAAATGTATGGTATGTTAAGAAACAGATATACGACACGCACAAACGAAGTCGCTGATGGCTCAATGTAGATGCTCCTTCCCTTCCAACCGCGGGTCCCGGGTTCGAATCTGGTCTAGGAAAATTCACTTTTTAAAATTTTTTTTATATGTACAGCACTGAATTGAAAATATTTAGTGGTTTACACGATAAAATTTTAAAAACGGATTGTTTGTAGCAGAACAATATAATATTATAGCTAAATTAAGGAAGCATCTGACAGTAGTGATTAATGACTCATTAATCACTGCCGTGATTAATGGGTATTAATAAGGTCGAGCAAACAGACGTATAATGGGTACATTATACAATAGTCGTGGATAA
>NW_019419211.1:0-5558 GCF_000390285.2 Anoplophora glabripennis | reverse complement strand
AAACACATTTGGGTCCGTCTTACTCACTTTCTACGAACTAACACAAATGATGTCTTGCTTCACCATAACACAAATACTTCACCATAATACAAATGTTGTCTTGCTTCACCATAAATTAAAACGATATCCATCAACTCTGAGTTGCTATACACGCAAGCCATTTTTGACACTAACTACTAAAAAACTTATGTAAATAACACAGATAACAGGTAAAAACTACCGCAACGAGGGATTTCAGTATTAGGAGTCACATGGCTCTCCACGTGTATTGCGAATGACGCTAGAGACTACAGTTGTCCAGCTATGTAGTGGTTTAATGTGCTGTAACTTCAATAATTTTTTGCTCAGAAACTATAAGGATTTTACACATTTTTTTTACAATATTGACTCCATTTCTCATGCCGCATCTATTCCCAAATTTTTTTGGATAAGTTGTGAATCACCCTGTATAAAAAAATTCATATTTGTTAAAAAAATAAAAAATATGATTTATGTAAACAAATTGACAAAATAAAGTTCTCTTTTTAGGGGGTGAACAACCCTCTAGTGAGCTAAAAATGTCTGTACGATTAGAATTAACATTGCAAAATAAAAAGTTTTTACTTTTTCTCTAATCATGCGAATAATTTGTTCTATTAGCCACAAACAGATTTAAACGCAAACTACCCCTCATGTTCACCGTTCACCCCCAAAATATTTCTGTGACATGTCAATATTTTGAAATGAATTAAAATGAAAATTACTCCTTTTAAAAAAATAAAATGTTTCACAAGTGATTTCGTGTTTGGGGGTTGCAACCCTTATTTTTTATTTCAGGAAAACTAAGTATATTTTCAAACATTTTTTATATATAAAAAATTCATATTGATTCAAAATATTAAAAATATGATTNTAAAAAAATAAAATGTTTCACAAGTGATTTCGTGTTTGGGGGTTGCAACCCTTATTTTTTATTTCAGGAAAACTAAGTATATTTTCAAACATTTTTTATATATAAAACATTCATATTGATTCAAAACATTAAAAATATGATTTATGTAAACAAATTGACAAAAATAATTTCTCATTTTAGGGGGCGAACAACCCCCTAGTAATCCCTAGTGTGCGAAAAATGTCTTTAATTTTTCTCTAATCATAGGAATAATTTTTTCTCTTGGTCAAAAACGGATTTAAACAGATGCAAACTACCCCTGACGTTCACCCCCAAAAACAGTATATCCGTGATATTTCGGGTTCTAAAAAATATTTTGGAATGAAACAAAATGGAAATTACCGAACCCGTTTTTGAGGGATGAACAGCAGGGGTAGTTTGCATCAGTTTAAATCCGTTTTAGACCAATAGAAAAAATAATTTTTGATATATGTTTTTTATAAGAAATAATTTCCATTTCGTTTCATTCCAAAATATTGATTAGAACCCGAGATGTCACAGAAATACTGTTTTTGGGGGTGAACATGAGGGGTAGTTTGCATCCGCTTAAATCCGTTTGAGGCTAATAGAACAAATTATTCGTATGATTAGAGAAAAAGTAAAAACTTTTTATTTTGTAATGTTAATTCTAATCGTATACAGACATTTTTTGCTCACTAGGAGGTTGTTCGAGAACTTAATTTTGGCAATTTGTTTACATAAGTTATATTTTTAATTTTTTTTAACATGAATTTTTTATATACAAAAAATGTTTGAAAAATATAGTTTTTTGAAATAAAAAATAAGGGTAGCAACCCCCAAACACGAAATCACTAATGAAACATCTGTTTTTTTATAAGAAGTAATTTTGCATGTTGTTTTATTCCAAAATATTGATTAGAACCACAGATATTTACAAAAAACTGTTTTTAGGGGCGAACTTTGAGAATGTACTTCGCCGACATATTATTTAATAATAATAATGCAGAATTATTATAAATAGGTACCCGTCTCAATAGACAAAAACACCTCCAACTAAAAGAGTTACATACTGAAACAAATTTCGAAATAGTATTTGCCGAATCGATTAAGGCTTACATAAGAATTAATTCCGTCCTTTCAGTCCTTTCGATATTTTTAAATTCAACAGGTTAAACAATATATGCTTTTTGCGTTTAATCGGGTTGAGGCCGATATCATGGCTAAGACATAAAGTCTGTATTACCTTTTCTTTAGTATAATATGCAGAACTTCTAAAAAGGATTTGTTCTTTTTATATGGAACATACCTTTCATCATATCACATGCTCGTTTGGAAAAAAACATAAAAATATGGTGGTCGCACTTTATAACTATTATAGCTTTTGAGGTTAGGTACGACTAATGACTAGTTGGGTTCAAACGGATGTAGGAATTCGATTCAGTGACCCCAAAAATATAAAGATATGTTGGTTACACTTCATTCCTAAAAGTGGAAAAGTGTAATCTTAGCAATTTGCGCTACTTTTTTGAGGTTAGGTACGAACTCTGACTAGTTGAAGTTATATTGATATCAGAATTGGTTTCAGCGATCCCGAAAACATAAATTGTGGTGGTTAGACTGTGNAAACATGGAGGAGCAACGAAGAAACTAACTAATAATTAAAAAAAAAACAAATTTGTGTCCAAATTTTTCTGGTTCCAAAAACAAGGGGGCCCACGAATAAGTGCCTTAAAGGGGTTTCTCACCAAAAAGCATAGCACTGTAAGATTCCACATGTCATAAAACCCCTGTGTACCAAATTTAGTGATTTTTGTACAACATGGTTTTGATGTATAAAAAAGACATCTAAGGGGCAGATTTCAGGGGGCTGTAACTCTGAAAGAGGGGGCCGGTTGGCAAAAAGAAAAAATACAGGTCCCTTAAATCTGTCTTAAGAATCTATGACCAAATTTTGTTGCATGAATTTCGGGACACCCTGTATTATATTTAGTTCGCTCAAATTAGTTTATGTAAGATTGGTACTACAACGAAACTACGTGTATAAGCATAGGCTTCCCTCCCGCACTGCCTGCCCCATAAGAGATATATCGAACCTCCTTAAAGCAGTGATATTTAAATGTGTGACAATATACAAATTCATTCTGTTATGAATTCGGAAATATTTAAGTATAAAAAAAATGTACAGGAAGACTCTTGTTATTATTATTTTTTTAAAGAAACCATTAAAAACTGCAAATTTTAAAGAATCACTTATCTGCCTTTATGTAAAATGCATTGCACAATTACAAAAATTATGGTTAGATACACTTATAGCAAATAACAATTTGAAATGTGCATTTCGGTTTTTTAAAAGGTGGTTGTGAAAAATCATTCGAATTTGAAGTTTGGCATCTCGTACCCTATCTGGGGATTCCGAGATAATATTTTTACAATTAATAGGTGAATTTGTAGTTGCCGGCAGGGCACTTCTGTTGAAACTATTCCTATTACTGTTTTTTAAACATTTCAACTGAAAACGATCTTCACAAAAATAATGATCCGTGTTTGGCGAAGTGAAGTCTGATTTACATAATTTTCGAACTGATTCTATCCACAGTCTGTTTGTCATTTGTAGTTCTGAAAAAACTTTTATTTCTATAGAACGTATTACAGACATTCATACATAGGAAATGCTTTTGCAATTTGGAGCAGAACATTGACTTTTAGTTCCACCAGGTAAACTCATTTTGAATAAAAAAAACTAATAAAAAACAGTAAAGAAGCTCAGACGATTGATTCAATAAATCCCTTATTACATTAATCTACAACCTAACAAAATTATTAATGCACAAAACGCGACAACCTACCTGAACATAAAAAATAACCTCTAACAATCAAATATTCTATTTTCTATTTCTGTTGATTAAAAGATTTGAAATACAAAGCTTTTTTTCATGAGTGAAGTCGTATGTTGTAGTACATGTAGTGTGAGTGAATGAAGAGAGCTAAGATCAAAAGAGATAGAAATAGTAACTACAAGTCACCAATATTCAGTCGCAAAAAAGGCCTACAGATTCGATCTGTGGATGCAGATTTCTGTTTAATAATTTCTATAAAGGACAATGTTTTGCTGCACCAACGCGAGGTGGCCTCAGTGAATGCATGCCCCGTCCGCACTATCCAATAAATCCTCTTATTTATTTACCCATATGGTTGGCACTACTAAAATTCTCTATATATGTTTCTTTTTGGAATCTGTATTCAAACGTCAGTAACGGCTGAAATTGTTTTATACCTGTCCACATGCATTTCGATTTTAATTGTTTTTGTTTTTAATGATCATTGATGTTTTATATGTTTTTATTGAGTGTAATGAAGCCTCTTTTTAAACTAATCTCATGCTAATAAGTATTTTCAATTAATTAATGTATTTTGTTTTGTAACATTAATTTATAATAGATGTCTTGAAAAAGGAAATAAACATTTCCGAAAGAGCGGCGATATTGTAGATTTTGTATCCGACTCGTAATGACTTAGTACTCTTATTATGTAGTTTTTATTTAGTTTTTACAATACTTATACACAGATACACGCGTACTCAACATCTTTCGACAGCCATCTTGTCTACATATCTAACCTGTATATGACATAACAAAAACAAAATCCCTATGCTGTCAAATTAAGATTTCAACACACCCCCCATTTTGACAAACAAAAATAAAAATAAAAATGAAATTTTCTATTAAAGTTCATTTTCCTTCAATCCAACGTGTTTCTTGCATTTTCCTAAGATTGACTTGTTCACAGCTTTCGTTAGAAAGTCAGCCGTGTTGTCCTTATTTTCAATGTACTTTAAATTAATTTTATTTCTTTCTATTTCATCTCTTATGAAAAAATATTTTCTTTGAATGTGCTTTCTCCTTGAATGATAAGCACTATTGGTTGACAATTTAATTGCTGCCTGGTTGTCTGCATAAATTGTTAAGTTGTCGAGTTTCTCTTCTTGGTTTAAATCAACCAAAACCTTTTTTATCCATATAAGTTCCTTAATTGTCTCTGTTAAAGCCATAAATTCACTTTCGCAGCTACTTAAAGCAACAACTTTCTGTTTCTTGCACTGCCAAGTAATGGCTCCTTCTGCCAATTTGCTTATATAACAAGAAAAACCCTTTCCGTCCAAATTATTGTTCCAACTAGCATCACTGTATATTTCTAACGTTTTTCCGTCCCGCTTGTACGTTATTCCTTCTGTTATTGTCCCCTTTAAGTAACGTAAAACTTGTTTTGTTTGAATCCAGTTTTCTTTTGTATATTTATTGTTAAACTGGCTTAAAAATGTGGTCGCATATGTAATGTCTGGTCTCGTTCCTTGTGAAAGATAAATTAAACTTCCTATTAGCTCTTGATATGGCACATTATCTGATATTGCTGTTGTATTATTTTCTTTCACATCATTTGGTTGCATTGGCACATTTAACGTTTTGCATTCATTCATATTGAATCGTTGCAACACTTTATTTATGTACCTCTCTTGTTTTATGTGCAAATTTTTTTTCTCCTTATGTCTTTCTATTTCCCATCCAAGTAAATATTTTACCTCTCCCATAAATTTGATGTCAAATATTTTATTTAGTATATTAACCTTTTCTAATGCAGTTTCTTTTGAGTTTGTAGCCCATAAAATATC
>NW_019419210.1:0-9305 GCF_000390285.2 Anoplophora glabripennis | reverse complement strand
TTGTGTACAAATAGATACCAACGCGCAGTTTAGATTCTGCTGTCAGACAACAAATACGTTATCCATTAAGATTTATTTGGTTAACAAATAGTTGAGTGAATATACGAAATGGACGTAAGTGACAAAAAGAAAATCGAGCAGTCTCTTTTTTAATTAACCCCTTAGGATAATGAAATCATATACAGGGTGTCCCTTTTAACACTCCCGCTGCCAATATCTCCGAAACGAAGGAATTTATTTTAGTTCCGGAAACTTGGGCTGTTAGGTCCCTCGAATAGCTTCAAATTGCAGTTACAATTATTGTTAGTTCAAATCTCTTTGTATAGATGGCGTGGTGATACTAAAAATTTTTTTGATTCCTGGAACGTGGAAATGCAGTCTATCTGAAAGATCGTTAGTTTGAAGAATTTTTGTAATATAATGTTTTCTCCAATATTTACTTGTTTTCGAGATGTCGACTTCAATATGCAATGTATAATATTATTTTATTATTATTTTATTTATATCACACTGAGACAAAATATTCTTTTAAAATATTGATATAATGGCTTTATTCACACCACATAATAACTATCAAACAATAGATTATTAAAAAAAACAAATGATTTTCCAACAGGATGCAAGAATACTTAAATCAGAGGTTCCGGGAAGGTGGCTAGATACTAACGGAGTTATAAGGTGACCGGCTCGTTCACCAGATTTGACCCCATTGGATTTGTATAATAAAATTTACGCATTTACGGCGGCTTTCGATCATGACACTTTATTAAGAGCCTGTAATGTTGAACTAACGAGAAGACTAACATTGTGTATTAATGCTGAAGTCGTAATTTTGAATATTTATTATAATCTTTGTGTTCACTTAATTGACTTACTTCAGTAACTACATCTAGGTACACCTCCGTTATTATTTAAATGTCTCGAAAACAAGTAAGTATTTGAAAAAACTTTATATTAGAAAAATTACTTAAATTTAACGATCTTTCAGAATGAACCGCAATTCCACGTTCCAAAAATCAAAACATTTTTTAGTATCGCCTCGCCATCTATATACAGAAAGATAACAACTAGACCAGTGCTTAAGCCTTCAAAAATGGTAAAAAGTGAAAAAAAATTATAGTAGGATGAAACCCATTGGAAAAGGAAGAGAATATAACAGAAATGAAAAGAAAAATAATTTACGGGCGATCTGAGGTCGAGAAGGGGGTGAGTTTTTAAGGGTAAAAAACGGTTTATCTTGATTTTCGGAAAAACTGGGATCGCCTTTATGGTATTGTAGGTAGCCGAGAGGAACTTAATGGAAGATGATGTTATTTATTATCGATTGTCTATAAAGAAAAGAATTAGTGTCATGAAGACTCGTTAATCGATTAATGAAGGAACGCAATCAATTAGATTCCTGGTAGCCGGAAGCCAAAATTTAGTAGATTTTTAAGAATACATTCAGGTCACATTTTTGTTCAATTTTTTCATTCTGAATGCTCAAATTGACTTATAGTCTAATGGGTCAGACCATAGAAATAGCAATTAATACTCGATAAAAAATAATTCAGTTATCTATCAGGGAAATTATATTGATGTAGAGTTTTGAGAGAATATTTAGATTTCAATACAGAAATGAGCTTATCAATACAATTTTTAGTTAGAAGAACTAGTATATTGTTATGATAATGTGTGTGTCAGTGTGTTTATGTTAGCGCCAAAAGTATAATTTTATTGTGATATTAATGTGATTTTTTTTGTACTGATGGTTATATACCTGTGCCATACCTAGCTCTAGACACCTCTCAGTAGTCGGTCCTATGCACTAAATGCTTCAGCTAGAAACCACACACAATCACAGCTATAAATACAACAGGATATTAATAAATGAATTTATTATTGGTTTGATATATATGTCAAATTTGTCAATAAGCCGTGTTCACCACAATAGTCAATAATTTGAAGTATTAACACTATTTCTAAAACTTTAAACAAGATGTTATCTCGATACACCTGTTATTCTGAAATTTTGATGTATGTCTGGTTGCATACATTCAAGACATTGACAATTTTCTTATAACTTCTTGTTTAATCACTAGTTATTTATTTCTATTATTAATATTGATAATTTTACTAAGATTGGCCAATTTTTATTATGTTTGATATAGTTATCTAAATTTGGTTAATATCAAATTAGTGATATTCTAAATTTTTTTTTNGTGTATATCGGGTTTTTCGGTTTCACATCTTTAATTTAGAAAAAACTGTTTAATTTCAAATTAAACATTTTGTATATCGGAAGCAATTATGCAATCGAGTTTACATGGTAAAATCATGTTTTTTACATTTAGATGACTACAATTAAAATAACTACAATGGTCTGAAATTGTATCAATATTTGTCTATCGTAAGGAGATTAGAAAAGTATCCGTGTCTGTCATCTTTACGAATTACATTGCTTTAAATATTGACAATGCTTTGATGGTCCTATAAAAACTTTATTGTTATGCTTACATTTGAAGTTGACTGCAACCCTGCTGGGCAATTCACGATTATTGGTCCACGCCGTTACATTTTTCTTTTCAAAAAGATTAAATAAAAGGTCAAACACAAATATTTCACGTCTTGTTTCACAAAATGATTGATCACTGCTTGCTTAAACATGCTCTCTGGCAGTGATCTAACAAACTCATTTTAATATTTTTACAACTGATTTATTCTATTCCCTCCTGGCAGATTGCAGCTTAGGCAATCTTGGAAACCTAGAGTGGAGCTCTAATTTATTGGAATAATAAAATTTACCACCTACGTTCCTCCGGAATCTAAATTGAATAACCTTTTTTGTGCATTTTGTATTTGGGTCATTATAGTCTACTGCTAGTGATAATCGTTAAATTCTTACATAACCACAACACGGAATAGTTGTATTGGAATGTTGTTTAATTTTCGCTGTACCTTTATCATAAACAAAAGTATCTTTATTGTTCGTCAAGGTTATACTTTAACACAAGGCTTACGATAGTTAATTTGTTTATTTTTCGGCTGACTC
This sequence comes from Anoplophora glabripennis, assembly GCF_000390285.2. Taxonomy (NCBI): domain Eukaryota; kingdom Metazoa; phylum Arthropoda; class Insecta; order Coleoptera; family Cerambycidae; genus Anoplophora; species Anoplophora glabripennis. The sequence goes on along the minus strand of NW_019419210.1, from coordinate 6,274 downwards.
ATGGTGCACTAACAATGAAAGTGAGTTTTCTATTGTCCTATGTCACTCATGATTATGTCTAATTTTTAATCTCGGTACTGAAATAAATATTCTTCTTGAATGCTTCAACGCCATGAAAAATGAACTTACTGTAAAGGTATTAAACGAAATAAAAAAAAGGAATGGTAAGTATAGGTATTTGTTTTGCTATTTCGTTGATCACAAAAAAATTTAAACTGTGAAAAAGTCTATTTCATTCGTGAGGTACAGTACTTATAAACCAAATTATTTGCAGTTATTTTTTTGTGGCTTTTATTAAATACCTATACTGTTAACTTAATTTATAAAAATTTCGAATAATCATCTACTTTCTGAGTCCGACATAAGTATTTCCAATTAAGAAAAAAGTTATACACCAACCATTTGACTAATGCTTTTTCCGCAAGGAATTGTTTACTTAAAGTTTTTTTAATATTTGTCAATATTTTATTTCTTTTCGGTGTGGCAAACTGACTAGTAAAAAAAATTCTAACGCAATTTCTTCAATAAATGTTTCTTGGAACGCACAAACATTATTGTTGTATATTAAAAAAGACAAATATATTATATTAATGACAAACGCATCCATTTCAGAATTGGTAATTACATAAAAATACACAGGTACCCATTTCAGACCTGAACACCCTAATAATAGTTATTAATCGAGTTTAATCGATTTTTTTTGGGTAGAAAGTAGAATAATTGCACTGCCAAAATTTGCACTTTTGGATAAAACATCCATCATTTTAACTAATCAAAATCTACCACAATTTTTTTTACAAAGTCTGAATTCACTCCTATACTGCACTCTTAAAATGGCTTTGTACCAAATATCATAAAAAAACACGATATGTATTTAAAAATTTAGAAACTGAACGGATATAACATTGGCAAAGTATATCATGACATGACATGAAGGATTTTCGATGTAATGTTAAATCATTCATATTAAATCATGTTAACATGTCAGACCATGAAGTATGGTCTTTTCGATCTCAATTGAAGAACCAAGAGGTTGGCAGTATGTACTAGGTTCGGCCACTGACGCAGCAACTCGGCATACAAATATTTGAAAAACTTGTTTCTATGTACAAGTCGGATCGTTCAATTGAACGCGGCACAAACATAACCGCACTCGCCGACCTAGCCATAAATTCAGTTGTCAACAAATGATTTAGCAGTGCAGTGCAGCAATGCGGAATTTGATGTAATTCAGATAATTTTAGTTTATTATAGGCACCTCCTATGAATCATTCATATTACAATTGTAAAAGGGAGAAATAAGAGGGATATTTTGTTTACTAATATTACTGGCATTTAGGCGACCTTTTGAAACGGAACAAAACGAAATTTACCATCAATTTAATACAATTGTTCCAGGACATAAATAATTAAAATATGGTGTTGGTCAAATGAACATATAATAGAAATTTTTTACAAATTATATACAAATTATGATAATTTTTTATCTTTAGCAGNTCCGATCTCAATTGAAGAACCAAGAGGTTGGCAGTATGTACCAGGTTCGGCCACTGACGCAGCAACTCGGCATTCAAATATTTAAAAAACTTGTTCTATGTACAGGCCGGATCGCTCAATTGAAGAATGAACGCGCGAGCAAACGCGGCACAAACATAACCGCACTGGGCGACCTAGCCATAAATTCAGTTGTCAACAAATGGCTTAGCAGTGCAGTGCAGCAATGCGGAATTTGATGTAATTCAGATAATTTTAGTTTATTATAGGCACCTCCTATTAATCATTCATATTACAACTGCGAAAGAGAGAAATAAGAGGGATATTTTGTTTACTAATATTATTGACATTCTGGCGACCTTTTGAAACGAAACAAAACGAAATTTACCATCAATTTAATACAATTGTTCGAGGACATAAATAATTAAAATATGTTGTTGGTCAAATGAACATATAATAGAAATTTTCTACACATTATATACAAGTTATGATAATTTTTATCTTTAGCAGGAAACTTTTTTAGAGACACCTATAAAACTCATTAAATTTTATTGCTAGGCGTTTTTATACATATTCAACTGACTTCGGAAGGACTGTACCTCTAATTCCATATATACAGGGTGTCCCAGAATATGTGGGCAATCTCCCGGATTTATACAGAGGACGTTAAAGTAATATGAAGTTCCCATAAACAATTTCCCTAGAGGGCTCACCTACGGAGATACAGGCCCCTAAAGGACGTCACTGATTTCTTTTTTAAACTTTTAAAATACTTTGTGTAATTTAATTATTATATTATTATTATAAAGAGACTGTGGATACTTCTTTAAAATGCTTAACATTTCTTATAATAAACACAGGACTTATTAGCATTAGATACAACGTTGTTCATGTGAAGAGAAAAAGCTATTTCGTATTAAAAATTGCACCTAAATTTATAAATCCAGCGTAACGTAATGTCGAGTAGCAATTTATTATTTTGACACCACCCACTTACTCTTGCATATCTTTTTGTATAATTACAATGATCAGCAGAATCAGCGTAACAGAGATTAGAAGATTAACACAAATATAATTAATGAATATATGGAATAATAGCGGGATTAGAACTGAATCATGAGGTGCTCTCGAAGTAGCAACGATTTCAGTTGATGTAATACCACGATACTGAATTTGCAGTGATATTTTACAATTAGATGGGGCAACATTAGAAAAAGTTTATCAACATACAAAATTTGATAACTAACGATAACCATGTGAAAAGCTTTTGACAGATCTGTGTATACTATATCAATCTGTCCACAGGTATCTAATGTACCTAAATGCAATAAAATCAGTAATATAAATAATATTACTATATTATCCGACATCAAATGTTTGGACTTCTTAGGAACCTGGTTCTTTACAAAGGAAACAACATTTCATAATGAAGATTAATTATACTGACTGTCTCGGTATATAAAGTTTAATTTCTTAATTATCATTAACTCATACCGCTATTATTGGTTTTTTTATCATTTCTTTAGCGTCATTGGCATGACTAGATCACAGTCTTTAGTAATTTTATTACAAATAATTTTGTTATTTCATTTTGACGTTTATTTTTTATACTTTTATTGTAATAATAAAGGCACTATAATAATTATTAAATTTATCTGCAATAATTTCTAAATTTCGTATGTTTTACTTGGTTCATACCCATTTAAGAGGGTGCTGAGTACAGGAGTGTGTTTGGAATTTATATACAAAAATCGCTAATGCGATTTCTTGAAAACGCTGCGGTAGACCTCAATTAGTAACAATAAAGCATTTTGTTCAAAAGAACAATTTAAAAAACGATTAATAAATACAACTTTTATAAAGTAGGTTTTAAATGGATCACTCTGTATATTCACATAAATCAGCAAAAGAGCTGAAAAATGCCCAGGTAATCATTTTAACATTAATCTGCCATTTAAAAATATAATTCCCTTTATAGCGGCGTGTACAATTTATTTACATATAGTATAATATTTATGATTTGCTAGCTCTGCCGCTATAAAAAGACGAAATATTCAAATTAGCATCTAATTGTCCGGCATGATGTGAATATAATGAAGTTTACCGTTGGCGGAGACCACCACGGAATAAAATCGATTCGAATGAAATAATTGCGGCAATCTCCCAGTGAAATCTAGCATGTGTTCCTTAATTGTATTCATTTAATTCCTCTAGGAAAAAGTTTATTAGGGTAGCAATCTCGCTCGAGTTAATTTTCATTGTTTTAATTCCTTAATCTTTCTCACACAATTTTTAATTCAACATGACGCTGAAACAGTAGCATAATGAACAGGGGCAGGCAGGAAAAAAAGGAGCGCCGAGCGGCCCGGTTGCATTGTAGCTCTTTCACTAAATGCTTGTCGGGATATTTTTTATTTCCGAATTAAAATTCAAGTCTGCTAATGTTGTGTTTTTCTTTTGTTTCGTATACAATCTTTTGTTTAGGCCGCGTTTTAATGCACAGTCGTTGGTTTTGTAATAAAAATGCAAATGAAGACGAACCGGCCATGTTGTGTACTGGAACAGCAGCCTTACGCAAATGATTGTTTCCAAGGTGCATTTGAGCCGCAATTTATGATACAGTAGCAGCTTTGTGTTCTGTTTTTTTGGAGTACTTTATAGTACTCGCGAGCGGTTAAGCCACACACCGTCTCAGATGCAACAAATGCAATGACAGGCACCTTACTGTTTACGATACGCATAAAATTTACATAAATACAAGTAGTTGACGAAACATGAAAAAACGAAACATTTTCAGTTCTGTGAGATACCATATTAATTATAGGTACGTGATGAACATATTTTCAAATAATTACTTAGGGAAAAATTTTGCCTAAAACTCGTGGATAGTTTTAGTTTTTTGAAAATATCAGATATTGCCTTGATATAATGGGAATATGTCACGAATTGAGATAGTTGTGAATAATGAATAATTTATTTTTATCATGAATATTATATATGAATATTTTTTTAGAACTAAATATTTAATATTTTTTTATTAATTCCAAATAAATATTTATCTTACAAAATGCCAATAAACTACGGAGTTTATTGGCATATCATACTTTGACACTATGAACATTATGTATTGATTTATTCTTTTTTTTTTTTCTTTTTATGAAGACTAATTTCTATTGTTACAGAGTACTAAGTAATCAAATATGGTAGGACACTACCAAAAAATTCCGGCAACCCGGAATTACCGGAACTATTCGAACGAAGATTTAACAAATGCACTTGATGCCATTGAAAGTGGAAAATCCCACGAATAACTCTTCGGAACAAATCTCTTGGTAGACACCAACGGTCGGAAGGTCATCCAAGTGTTCTCAATATAGACCGATCAAAATAACTCATTTAGAGGAAAAAAAAATTGTTACCTGGACTTTTATAAGTGGAAATGGTAAAGGGGCTTATGATAAACGAAAAAAAAATAAATAAATGCGTGAGCAGGGGCGGCGGATTGTTGATTTGGGGGGTTGAAAAGTTATGAAAAATTGTATCAAATCTACAACTATTGTAGAGGTCACTTTTTAACATAACCTCAAAATTTCCGAGAAAAATGCGAAAAACAGGTTTTTTCTGATTTTTCGTTTTTATTTCTCATTTCCGCAAAAATAATTTAATTTTGACGAAACTTAGTGAAAGTATACCTTTCTCTATCTTAAATAACCTCAATTTTTTTTAGATAAAAAAATCAAGAAGTTTCTGAGATATTCATTTTTTTCAGCCTGAAACACTTTTTTTTTCAAAGAAAAATTCTACTTAAAAAAATCATCGTACAGAATTCTGCCGGTAATCATTTTTTTCGTTTTGACATATACTTTTTGGTGAAATAAAAAAAATTGTAATCACAGCTCAACAACATGCTCAAAAATGCAAAAAAGTAAAAATTACTTGCAACAATGAATTTTTCAGTTATTGTGGATAATTTGTTTAAATTGAAAAACATTCAAAAACTGATTACACCGTTCAATTCTACGGAAAAAAAATAAAAATAAACTGTCTCATTTGACCCAAAACTATTTTTATACAGTATTGCTATAAACATAAGTCGAATAGTGAATAAATAAAATAAATAATAATTTTTTTCCGTAGGATCGATTAATGTACTTTTTTTTAAAAGTTTGATGAATTCATAGATATACAGTGTGTTCAAGGTAAGGATGGGATAGCATTAAGATCTAGGAAACGGTAAAAGATACGGGGTGGCTCAGATTAGAAAAAAGTTGTGTTTTTTTATACCTAACAATATGCTGTTTAGAAAGTTTTAAAATTCCGAGTAGTTCCGGAGATATCCAGAAAAACCAGAAATTTTGCTAAATTGTTTAATTTTTTCTGGCTTTATTTGAAAACGAATTTTAAAATAAATTACATATTTACAATGCCACTTTTTCGCTCTATACAATGGCGTCAGCATTTTTGCAATCCGACGTTTCCGCAAAAATCCGACGTTTGGTCTTCGAGGGACCATCATCGGATTAATTTTATTAAATACGTCGCTGCTATTTATATCCAACAATTTTTTACTGTTAGCAATACTAATTAGAAATAATAGAATATTTCATAAATTCGCATTATTTTTTTATTAGGTACAACTTTTTAAATTATGGATTAAAAAAATTGTTGGATATTTTGTGCTGTATTGACTTTTATTCTCTCCTCTCTCCCCTCTCCCCCCCCTCTCTCTCCAATAGATACAGGTATTTTGAAAGCGTTCAGAGCCGTACTCAGGAAAAAT
>NW_019419209.1:8463-9293 GCF_000390285.2 Anoplophora glabripennis | reverse complement strand
ATCCATAAAAGGAAAGCTGAAGAGGTTTGCTCAAAATAAAATTTAAGAATAGTAAGAGTGGAAGAGGAAAAATTAAGATTCTACCGTTAAGAGAAGAGTAAATTGGAAGAGAACTATATATAGGCAGGATGATATAATTTATAACGAAGCAGAGCATCATTTGGGATTAGGCAAATTTGGATAGTCGAGAAAGTGGAGATATATATAAGATTAGGTTAGTAGAAAAGTTGTAAAAATATAAATTTGTTTAACTGTTATTTTAGAAATAAATTATATAATCTGTCAGATATTTCCATATGTCAGAAAAATTTTAATTGTCAAACAAACATAAATTACATTTGCATTAAATAAAAGTTTTGCATAGTTTAAAAATTTCATTAGTACGAATATTTTTCCATTCTTGTAGAACAAACAATAAGTTTTGAAATATAAAATAAAACTAGTAACAATTATAACAAGTTTAAAGATTAGTAATCAGAATATATAAATAGAGACGTTTCTAAATAATAAACACCTAATCAACTATCAAAATAAAAAAGTTTGATTTGTCGTATATAAATAAAAAAAAAGATTACAATATGTATGTGTGAACTTGCTATCTGAGATGAGGAGTTTGGCCCCAGTGAGAAATTAAAGTAAGTAAAGTCAAAGTTGAAAATTTAAGATTTTTTATTTACTTATTATAAAACTTAAAATAAAACAAAACTTTAATTGTATTAATAAAGAAAAATAGACAATTAACAATACATATAAATTCATAGTATATTCATATTTTACACTTATTAATACATCTATTTATGTGTATGTATACAATATAAATACCTATACAA
>NW_019419209.1:2986-6533 GCF_000390285.2 Anoplophora glabripennis | reverse complement strand
TCTTAGCAGAACGTGGACTAATTTCTGCGAAGATTTAATTATTGCTTTCCCCGATACGGAAACACCAGGAGCCAGAGCATATGCAGCAACCACTCTGCGGAGCACCGATTGTGAGTCTCTCTGTGATTATGGCAATCAAAAATTACGACTGATCAACAGATTTTGCGATACGTTGCCGTGGCATACTGTTCTTAGTATGGTTGAATATGGTCTAAGCCATAACGAGGCCAGTGTCGCTATTAGAATCCAAAAGCCAAATAATGAACGTGAGGTATTAAAGCTTTTTGGAGAATTTGATGCGCGTCGCACTAAACGAAATGACGTAGCAGGACCGTCCGGCGCTCGAAGACTAGAACGTCACGTGCGAGGCGTTGATCAGGTATCAAGAAAGCGGCCGTTCAAGGAATTTACGGGGAGATGTTTTAAATGTGGCCGACAAGGTCATCATCAGAATAAGTGTAAAACCCTTCGTAAAGAAGACTTACCACAGAGTCCTAGCAAAGACCCGAAACCCAAGGAAACTACCGTTCCTACATGCGATCACTGTAAAATGATAGGACACACCGAAGCCAATTGTTGGGCCAAACATGGAAAACCCAAGAAAGCGTTCGTAATAAGAAAATGACGCCAGCTAAACATAACGCCTATAGCCACGGTGTTGTGTAACAACCGTGTTCCCTCTTTTACATATCGCATTGACAGTGGCGCTGACGTGTCAATAATAAAACATTCCATAGTAAAAACATTGAGTGGCGTGATTAAATCCAACAACGATGTACGTGCTTTCATCGGCTTTGGAAATAATATTGTTTATGCTATAGGTATTTGTAATTTAATAACAGTCTTACCAACACTGACCTTAGATATTAGCTTCACTGTTGTTCCCGATCATGTGATTCCTAATGGAATTGATATTTTGATTGGTTTAGATGTTATTCTTCAACTATCAGTGCGTGTCAAGAAGGGTAACGACGGGCTCGAACTTTACTACCAATCTCCAAATGTCTCGAAAGTGTTGACGTTTCAGTATGCAGAAGATGTTAAACTTGGCCAGCCTGGACTAGACAAGCAATTGAAATTACAATTAGAGACTTTGTTAACGAAGTACAAAAGTAAAACCCCCGATCACATTACTACTGGCCAGATGACAATAAGACTGAAAGATACTGTGCCGGTGGTGTATTACCCTAGACGATTGGCCTATGAGGAGCGCAATCAAGTCGCGGAAATAATACGGGAACTTTTACAGGACGGTATTATACGAGAAAGTCAATCGGAATATACAAGTCCTATTGTATTGATGAAAAAGAAGAATGGACAATTAAGAATGTGCGTGGACTACCGTGATGTTAATAAAAAAATAATGCGAGAAAGATATCCACTACCGGTAATCCAGGACCAAATTAATACGTTGTGCAGTGCCAAATATTTTACTACGTTAAACATGAAATCAGATTTCCATCAAATGGAAATAGAGGAGCGTTCGAAACACATTACTGCCTTTGTGACACGCGATGGACACTACGAGTATAATCGTATGCCGTTTGGGTACGCCAATGCTCCATCGATTTATCGCTGCTATCGATAAAGCCCTGGGACCTTTGAAAGGCAAAAAGGCCTTAGTGTATCTTGATGATGTGCTAGTACCGTCTGTCACAGTGGATCAGGGATTAATAGACTTAGAGGTGGTGTTAAGTGCTCTAGCGGTTGCAGGCTTTTGGTTGAACTATGAAAAGTGTATTTTCTTCGCAAAAGAAACTGAGTATCTCGGTGTCTTGTTGAGTGAAGGAACAGTACGTCCTAGTCCGAAAAAAATTAGTGCGTTGACTATGACACCTCCTCCCACTACTGTGAAAAGTGTTCGTCAGTTCATGGGACTCGCGGGATATTTCCGGCCATTTTTCAAAGGCTTTTCGCAACTTACTGCGCCAATAACAGCCTTATTAAGGAAAAACCATGTGTTTGAGTGGACTGCCGAGTGTGAAGCAGCCAGGCAATTAATTATAAACAAACTAACTGATTCGCCTGTGTTACGTATTTACAACCCCGATTTGCCTTACGAATTACATACAGACGCGAGTCCGATTGGAATCGGAGCGGCACTTCTACAGAAAGAAAATGGTATCGTTCGACCCGTTGCGTATTATAGTCGTCGCACCACCGATTATGAATCAAAATATCACTCTTACGACTTAGAAACTCTAGCTATAGTAGAAGCTGTGGAACATTTTAGAGTGTACCTTTATGGCAGGCAATTCACAGTATATACGGATTGCATCTCAGTGCGCGCGACAGCAGTGATGAAAAACCTTCATCCACGTGTAGCGCGATGGTGGATTAAATTGCAAGATTATGAATTTTCAATCGAATATCGGCCTGGTAATAAAATGACGCATGTAGATTACTTAAGTAGAAATCCCGTGGACGATAACCGTGAGTTAAAAATATGTGCATTAAAAACCATAAACCCAAATAAACTCAATGATACACAAACATTACGGGAGTTTCAAAACAATGACGATTTCTGTCGAGAAATATTTAATAATCCGGATGCTGACCCTCACTACACTGTTTTAAATAACACTGTCGTAACCAAAACAAATCCACCCAAGTGTTTTGTACCAGTGGCCGCACGTTTGCTTACGATGCAATTATACCATGACCTATCGTCACATATTGGCTGGGACAAGTGTATTCAGAAGATGCGACAGGATTTAGTCTGGCCCAAAATGGGTAGATGTTTGAAAAAGTACATAAACAATTGCCGATCGTGTGTTATTGGTAAATCGCATACCGGTCCTAGACGCGGACTGTGGCAACGTGGTGAAAAACCAAATGACATTTTAGATACATGGCACATCGACCATGCTGGCCCGCTAGTTAAATCTAATGGATGCACGCAAATTTTAGTCATAATTGATGCATTTTCCAAATATTGTCGACTTCTACCGATACCAAAGAAAACGTCTGAATGCTCAATTCGTGCCTTAATGTCCGTTTTTAAGGAACTGGGAAAACCACGACGCATTATAGCAGACCGAGCAGCAGCTTTTACATCGGTAATGTTTCGAAATTTCCTCAGTGAACAAGGTGTAACACTGCATCATATTGCGACAGGTATACCGAGAGGAAATGGGCAAGTTGAACGTGTCATGCGAACAGTTTTCAACCTATTACGTGCGACACTTACAGACAAAAGTGAAAACATGTGGACATCTGCATTAGCAGCAATAGAGGACAATATTAATGTAACAGTTCATTCATTAACGGGCTACGCACCAGCAGTGCTCCATTTGGGAATTAATCCGCGATTATCGGCGACTCAACAGTTTTTAGGAGACCTTCCTACTGATGACTTCATCGACCCTGACAAGGCCGTCGCGGACGCACGTTTACGAATGCGAGAAAATGCAAACAAACAATCTCAGCGATTCAACGTTACCCGATACTCCACGAAATTATTTAACATAGGAGATATGGTAGCTATTGAGGATTCTCAGTTAGCTGGTGGAGGCAAACTGAAACCAAAATTCAAAGGACCTTTTAC
>NW_019419209.1:0-439 GCF_000390285.2 Anoplophora glabripennis | reverse complement strand
ATGCTGGAGAAATTGCGCAGTTAGAAAATGATAACAGGGATACGAGCAACCAATGGCGAAAGAACAAATCAGTGAATTTACCTGGTACCGGAAAAACAAAAAAACATCGAGAGAAGTCAACAAGCTGAGAGAGAGGCAGAAGGAGATTCTAGAGACTGGTGAGGGGTGCATGTTGTCCTGTGGCTCCCCAAACAACATCAAAAACACCAGGAAGCACTCTACGCAGACACAACAGCCATCTTCAACGCACGAGAATAGCAGAAAACGACAACAATAAAGTGAGGTTATAGAGACGATCGCAAATTGCCAGCCAGAACGAAACCAAATAAGTCCAGTTGCATAAAAGTTTTCTCCATGCCATAAAGTGTTGCAAATTCGAACTATAAAAGCTATTTGTGAAATACAAAATCCGTTACAAACTATAAACAATGTCAGTGAT
>NW_019419208.1:2286-9410 GCF_000390285.2 Anoplophora glabripennis | reverse complement strand
TGAATTAGCGATTCAGTATCAACTCAAATTTTTGTCCATAATTAATTGAGTAGTTACTATAAGTTTCAACAGTTTACATTAAATATTAGAACGAGATATTTAAATAAAAGTGATACATATTTCTTTTTTTAATTTAAAAACTTTATATCTCAAATCGAAGCATTCTAGAACATTTGTTCTTATAATATATTTTCTTACATTGGGATGCTCTATCATTAGGTATACACTTGTATAACCACAGCCTTTGGCAAAAGTCACTCGATTATTCTTTGCCTAATAATTCTTCACTGTGATTTGTTGATATTACAATTTATGATTTTCTTAAAACATACGTCTTTTGTTATTCATTACCTACAAAAACGGACACTTTGCGGACCAAACGTCATTTTACAATTTCATCAATCCTTCAGGGTACACAATTTTCCTTCTGGAGCAGAAACGCAACCTACGTCACTGAAGCCATCCACCTCCAAGTTGCCGGCCCTCTCGCCGCCCCCACCTAAAGAGCGTACCGCGCGGCGCCGCCACCACTCTCCAAAGTCGTGTAGTTATTCAGATTTAATAATGTAAGAATGTAGACATGTATACGAGATCTTCGCACAGTGCATTTAAACGGCTGAAATGAAGGCGTTTAGCGGGAAAACCCAGAAAATGGATAGAGAAAACGGCGGTTGTTTAGTCTCATTTGCGGAAAATATTGGGGGTGGTGGGCAGTTTTCGTTTTATACGATTCTGAGTGACGGACACTTTTTCTAAAGTTCCCTCGATTAACTTATTTTTTATTCATCGAATAATTAAGTAAAAAAATAGTTAAATAAAAAGGAAAATAATGTAAACATAGCTTCTATATATTTTAAAAAAGATCACACTAAATAAAATACGATTACGATGGGTTATTCTTTCTCAACATAAATTGTCTCACAGCTATAAATCTATTTCATTCTTATAGTTACTTAGAAAATAAAGAATGATACAGTAAAAACAAATACATCAAGTTATCAAGAATTCTACTACTAATTAATTAATTATATTCTTAGTTTTCCCTTGTACTTTCTTTCGTACCTTATTAAATGTCTCATTTTTACTAATTTGGAGGAATGTGATATTCTATAGGTACTGAAAATATTATAAAAATATTATATGACAAAATTGGTCACTCACCCTTTTAAAAAATGAATAAAAACTATCTCGGGGGCACTCACTTCATATATTTTGACAGGGTGTCATTTAAACTGTCAGATGGACTAATTGGGGAAATTTTATTTTTAACTGAAATAGTTTCATTGAGTTTGTTAGTTACTATTGGTTATATAATCTAAAAATAGTGCACTCAGCTTAGTTACTATACAGGGTGTCCCAGAATAACGTGTACAACGGAAGACCACAGATTCGTGGACTCAAAATTGGCAGATTTAGGCTAATTCACCTATATCTTTTTTCTCTTTCGGGCAATAATGACAACTATTTTTTATCTGATAGGTGATACGATTCGGAAGTTTTTGGGCCTCTTGTAGAATTTTGATTAAATGAGTGGTTTGTGCACAAAAAAATATTTTTCAAATGTCTACATTATCTTGCCACCCATATTACAATACTTAACAGTGTTAGTTGGCACTGATTTTGTAGGTTGACTGTAATTTCAGTTTGATCTTGAAGTAATTGTACTTGCCCTCTTAATGAGTGTTTTCTACGATAAGATGTACCACATGTTACTTCGATTTGGATACACACACCTACGACGAATTATGTACAACATGCCTAATTTTATTGAGATAATTAGTAAAAAAATCAAATACAATAAAAAATGCTGGAGATAAAGGTAACAAAGTTGATGTTATTAGATGTAGTACAACTTATTATAAAAACTATTCAAAATGACCAACTATAACAAAGGTTAATTCGGAGAAGAAAATTAAAGGACACCCTTTGCAGTTTTTGAGGGCAATTTTTTAAAACATTTATGGCAATTTGGATATGTCTCCCACAACTCTTCTTCAGTGTTAGATGTGGAAGCATACACTGTTGTTTTCAAAGTACCCCAAAGATAATAGTCGCAAGGTGTTAAGTCTGGTGAACGAACAGGCCAGTTAACAGGAACATTATCCCCTCTACCGATCCATCGACGAGGGAATCTTTGGTTCAGATACTGCCGGACATTGACAGTGAAATGTGGTGGAGCTCCATCATGCATAAACCACATGTTAGCTCTGAGCAATAACGGCACACCTTCCAATAACTCGGGTAAAGTGTTTTGCAAAAATTCTAAACAAAATTCGCCATTCAGTCTATTGGGTAGAATAACAGGGTCAATAATAATGCTATCAATGCGTTGTATTTGATTGTTTTTTCTAATTTTTTGAATAAAATTAGGCACATTGTAAATAACTCTAATTCGTCGTATGTGTGTATCCATATCGAAAAATGAAGTAACAGGTGGTATATCTTATCGTCGTAAACACTCATTAAGAATTGTCAGGCACAATGACTTAAAAATCAGACTGAAATTACAGTCAACCTACAAAATCAGTGCCTACTAACACTTTGTTAACTATTATAATATGGGTGGCACGATAATGTAGATATTTAAAAAATATTTTTTTGTACCCAAACCGTTCATTTAATCAAAATTCTACAAGAGGCCCAAAAACTTCCAAATCGGTGATACGATCAGATAAAAAATAATTGTCATTATTGCCCGAAAGAAGAAAAAGTTATGAACGGATATTATCACCATACATCAATATTGTAGGAGTTGCAGGTTTTAAAAAACACTCTGTATAACACCAAAGTCCACACCCCAAAAATAATCAAAATCGATTAATACGTGTTCGATATATTTACAAAATTCAAAAAATTTTCACGAACATTGAGGTCATCTAGCGGCCAAACAAAGCGATTTCGGATATAGGTGAATTAGCCTAAATCTGCCTATTTTGAGTCCACGAATTTGTGGTCCTTCGTTGTACACGTTATTCTGGGACACCCTGTATAATTAATTGCAAGATAAAGACTATGAGTTTTTAAATCCATCTGTGAAAGATACGCTTCTATCCAATTTTCAACAAACCGTTTATAAATTAATTATTTATCTATCTTTCGGTGCACTCCATGGTAACTTTTTAACAAAATGTAATGTTAAGGCCCGGTACTTTGAGTCTCGGTTAAAGCTTGATTAACTGATCAGGCGATTAGACTGTTCATGTACTGATTTATTTTATAATAGTATATTCACAGTCTAATCGCCTGGGCCTAAATGTAGTAATAATATGATTTACTTCCAAATAAATTCGACTGACTCGAACCAGGCTTCTTTGATGTTGCTGACGAGACAGTCGAATTTATTTGAAAGTAATAATAATTCATATTATGACATTTATTCAAGATTTTCTGGGATTCACGTTTTCCATTTTTTACGATATCTTACGATTTTTGCAAAATTTCTGGGTAATGAGACTCAGAAGACTTTAGATTCCAATTTGACTCGCCAAAATTTATGAGAAGAACGCTTAATCTAATTTAAAAACCCTCTTTCTAAATTTTCTCACTTCCATTAATATGATTTTTTGCCATTTTCAGATATTTTATTGCATTTTTTCCGCAAAATTTGTGGGGGAAGCAGCTAATAGACTTCAGACTCGAACACAGCGTATCAAAATACATAAGAAACACAATTGATCAAGGTCAAAAAAAATTTTTAGCAAATTTTTTTGCGTTGAGTAACGTAATTTTTGTCATTTTTTTGTATTTCAGGTGATTTCTTGCAAAACCTAGGGGGGATGCAATTAAAAGACTTCAGATTTGGATTCAGCACATCAGAATGCATAAAGAACTCTCTTGATGAAGTACAGAATAAATTTTTTTGGGTCCACTAACGTGATTTTCGCGATTTTTCACTATTTTTTGCCAATTACTCAAAATTTTGGGGTGTGTTTGAGTTAAACGAACTTCAGATTCAGTTCAGCACGTCAAAATACATAAAGTCTATGTGTGCAGGTGTAATTTTATAATATTCACTACACAGAATTTTGATAAAAATATGAATTTATTATTTATTTGTTTCTATTACATTAATATACATTTTCCGCAGAGCAGATCAGTAATTATAGGAAAGAACGCGTTCACCATTGCATTTCTGTATTTATTAATTTTAGTTCTTTAAATATTTTCCAGAAACGCGCTTTTCGAAATCGCCCCGTACACTACCACTTTTATTCAGCGCGGTATTATCATAACTCGAGTAATAATTAAGTCGAGGAGAATTCCTCGTCGTGCCCCATCCGAGAGGCAACCAATTTGTGTTATGAGTGCCAGAGGAGCGCGCCACAGGAAGGTGTAGTTTACTTCGGGGCTAGGGACGGCTCCACGCTACAGGTACTAAAATATTGATGCCGTATGTTATATATGCAACATCGGTACGGGTTATAAAACTCCCTTCTATTGGCCATATCTTAGCATTACGCCGCACCGCACGCCACGCGGTGTACATCCATCGGGAAAAACAATTTCTGGCTTTTTCGCAGCCGCCCGCTCTTCTTGCCGGGCCTCCCACGTCGTTTTTCTTATTAAACAATGTAAGCAATTCATTTTCCTCATCGGAGGATTTATTTTGTAAATTACGTCGGGTGACAGATTCTCTGGAAGAGATTTCGAAGACAAGAGCTTCCAAGTTTTAAAGAAATGAAATTGTTGGAAAAAGGTAGAATACTTTAATGGAGTAAGCGTTCTCAAATCAGTGAGGATATAATATGCTCTACTTAAGAAATAAGAACGAATTAATCTAGTATAGATTAAATACCCAGTTTTTTCGGTCGCGACTGTCGTTGACTGTTGATTTACCAGGGGTAGACCAGATCAAAATGAGGTTAAAATTATTTTAAAATATTTTTCTGCTCTGCACTCTCACTGAGTTACAGGGTGTTGTTTAGAAAAAAATAATAACAACAAAATAATAATAACTCAAAAACCCTTTCAGGGATTTCAGTAATTTTTGGGTGAAGTGTACATCTATTAAAGGTCATTAAAACTTCATGGTGCTTATTCCGATCTAACGCCACGGGCGGCCTAGGCCAACTTGTCCTCAAGGTTATGTCTTCATAACTTTTACATATCCTTGTTTTTTGTAATTTGATTACGTTTTCCTGAATCTGCAATCGATTCTGAATAAACAATGTGCTCTTGTTTCATAGCTCAAAAATGAACCGTTTTCGAGTAAATTGGGTCTAAAGATTTTATTTGTTGTTATCTAGTAGGCAACTATCATTATAAAAAACAAAGTCGTTTACAAGCCTACATGTCAAAATTAATTACAATACTCGAAGTTACAAGAAATTAAGTTTACAAAACAACAAAATACTTATTAAGTATTATGAAATTTTCCAACAACAATATGCCGATATGATATTTGTCTACGGTTTCTGTGATGGAAATTCATTGGTGGCCTCACGAGAGTATCTACGCAGGTTTCCAAACAGATGGCAACCTTCACAGCTCGTATTCCAAGGAGTTTTCCAAAGAGTCCGTGAGACCGGGAGTGTTAAAATTGGAAATACCAGAATAAGAGGTAATTTGGAAAATGCAAACATTTTAGAAGAAAAGGTAATAGATGCTGTTATTGATGATCCTATCATCAATGTCCGAAGAATATCAACGCAAGTAGGTATACCACTTACATAAAGTAAATACAAACTCTTCATCTTGGTGATGTTTCTCAATCCTTAAAAATGGTGATCCATCTGACATAAGTGACTATAGAACCTTATTTTACGACTTTGAGATGTGGTATTTATATATTTTTGAAAAGATCACATGATCAAAGCAACACCAACGAATCTTATTCACAGTTTATTTCTAACGTTATTGATCACTGTACTGAGGCAGATGTTGTTTTTACCAACTTCACAAAGAACTTTGAGTTTATAGATTAATGCACTTTTCTATATAAAAACTTTTTAACTCATCGGGTAGGGTCGTTTACAATAATTATGTTACTTATAACAAATATAAGTCAATTCAGTCTCTTATACCTTCTGGTGCCCTAATTTGATTCTTCTTTTATTATCTGCTTTGGTTACCTATATTACTATTTATTTCTCAGTACTATACATTGTCACAAATTAATATATGACTGATAACAAAAATCATTTTTACTATGTCGAATGAACTAATTACAAAAAGTTAAGGAAATAATTTATATTTCAATATTTCCAAATGCAAAGTTATCTACTATACTAGTAAAATGAAGTGCTTCCTGTTCAGCTGTAAAATCAATTAAAACATCTTGAAACGTATGGGTAACTTAAAGGATAACGCTAAAGGTTGAAAAAAAGGTGATTTTAGGCAATATTCAGGGAAAAATCGATTCAGGGTATACTATCAGGAACAAAAGGCATTGTTGTACATGATTTCAATTAAAAAATAATAATTGTTGATGTAGTGATCATTGAAAGAAAAGCATTGAAAAAAGAGGAAAAACTTTGCATTAAATTGTTAATAACGATGAAAATTGTTAATCAATTTAGAGGTATCTACGATTTTCCCTGAGTTATGTTATTATGAAGCTCTTTACAAAATTTCAAGTCGATTCGTTGAAAACTTTCTGAGTTGTTTCCAGTCAGTTAAAAAAAAAGTGGTTGCTCGAAAAATTGTTATAATTTAATTCAAAAACAATTTTTACTGTGAAAGAAAACCGCATTGAATTTGTTCCAAGAATTATAAGTACACATACAGGGTGATTCACAACTTATCCAAAAAAATTGGGAATAGATGCGGCATGAGAAATGGAGTCAATATCGTAAAACAATTTTTGTAAAATCCTTATAGTTTCCGAGAAAAAAATTATTGAAGTTATAGTACATTCAACCACTACATAGCTGGACAACTGTAGTCTCTAGCGTCATTCGCAATACGCAGGAGAGCCACATGGCCTTAGCGACTCCGAATACTGAAATCCGATTTTGCAATCGTCGTTGCGATAGTGTTTACCTGTTATCTGTGGTGTTTACAATAGTTTTTTAGTAGTTAGTGTCAAAAATGGTTTGCGTGTATAGCAACTCGGAGTTGATGGATATCGTTTTAATTTATGGTGAAGCATTTGTGTTATGGTGAAGCAAGACATCATTTGTGTT
>NW_019419208.1:0-1545 GCF_000390285.2 Anoplophora glabripennis | reverse complement strand
ACAACGTTTGTGTCAGTTCGTAGAAACTGATTAAGACGGACTTAAATGTGTTTACACGTTGGTGAATAAGATTTTGAACAATTGTTGTTGTAACATCGGTTATGTCAAATGATTTTATTATTTAAAAACACAAATTAATTTTATTAATTAATAATAACAATAAAGACAAAACAATTGAATTTGCCGATATAAAATATGTGCAAAAAAATTCTATTTATTTCTTTCCTTGCTTTTTTTGTCCGTTTTTATCACATCGCCATGTCGATCGCATTGCGCGTGGTCAGGTTTTACAGTGGACCAGTTTCCAGTGCCGTGCAGAAGTGTATTTTTAAATCATTTTCGAACTGCCCTTTTTGATTTTTTCTTTACAAAATTGTATTTGTAAGGGTCCCCTGTATATCCAGAATTTTTTTTTGATAAGTTCTTAATCACCCTGTATAAATATCTAGATAGCATCTTCTTAATATTTAAAACTGTTAAATATAGTGTTCTTTTATTTATTGATCTTTATTCCACTAAAACCTTGACTTGGATTAACATTATCAAAGCATTTTTTGTGTTAGTTATTTAAACAAATAATTTTTAGTTTTTATTTTGAATAATTATTTATTGGTAATAGTTTACTGGGTATTGCTAGTATAATTCAATGCTAGTAAGGGCATGTAGTTCATAGTAATTGTTTTCCGCAATATGAACAGATAAAAATCTTTTTTGTGGGGTTAGAGAGATATCTTTTGAATAGCTAAATCTCTGATATAGAAAAACGTTGTTGGACTTCATTTGATAAAATGTTATAGAAATGTTCTTTTAATTATCTTCATACCTTTACGAGAAGTTAAAAGTATGAGAGCTAATAATACGTTTAAAAAAATAGTAAAAACAATTGGTTAGTTAAAAAAGTAATTCAAGTTAATCTAGTTATAGTCAACATTTTCGACACTGTCGTTTAAAAATGTAATTTTTTCTAACAGTTTTGTAATGAAACATTCCTAAGTAGAATAGGAAAACAAAGGATCTTTTTGTCCTAGCTGTTTTTTGCATATTGGTCTTTATCAAGGATGACGTTGGAACAACAAACAAAATATTCTTTGAAGGTTACATTATTTAACAATTTTATTATATTAGGTATGTGTTTTTGTATTAACATAACACTTTTAGTTTAATACTAGCTATTTAGTAGATATTGTTGGTGTAATTCAATGCTGGTTGGTGCAAGTAGCCCTTGGAATAGTTGTTTTCCTGAATATCAACAGTTAGAACCCTTGTCTGTGGATTTCTTTTACATACCTGTATTTTTAGTCTGGAAAAAATTGTTTGACTTGATTTCATAAGAAATTTTTGGAATATATTTAAATTAGTGAGAGAGGAAAATATGAGAGCTGGTAATAGAATATTTTCTTAAAAATAAAAGAGAATATAATACACAGAATAGCTCGTGGAAGAAAATTTAAAAATTACAAAAATATTTTAAATGTCAGATATAGTACTTTCTTGTGTATTAATCATTTCGCATATTATTGCACAACTAACAGATTTGCAAGTAAA
>NW_019419207.1:0-9324 GCF_000390285.2 Anoplophora glabripennis | reverse complement strand
ATGCTTAGCCGGGGATTAGGTCGGTGATTAAAAGGAAAGAAAGGGATTCTTTCCAGGTAGCCTTAATAAAAGCAGGTAGATTTTGTTCGTTGCAATCACTTCACCTCACAAACAAACACGTCAGCTCAACTCGGCTGTTCGCACTTAACTGAAATTTGACCAATTCCCGTCATTTCGAGATAGCTGAAAATGAATAAAATATTTTTTTCAATTGAAAAAATCGCAAACAAAACTAATTGCAAGTTTATGTTCAATACCCTGGAAACGGAGAGTTGACAAAATGTGATTAGAAAAAATCAGAGTTTTGTGACAAAAAAAATAATTAGCAAGTACATTATAGTATATATTGGCGGTTTTGTAATAACAAGTTCTCTAATAAAGCCAATAAAATATAAAGACTGTGTAAATAGTTTAATGTCAAATACACAGTATTCGTACAGTCAATTAGTTTTTATTAAAGATCGTGGTTGTTTGAGGTATCCATCTCGAGATGTCGTAGTAATATGCCAAGAAACAGAAAAGTTCATAAATTTTTTTAATAATGATGAAAGCAGAACACCTAGGTTACAGAAAAATAAAATTGTTTATCATGTATTAAAAAACTTTCTGAATGCGAACATATTTGATAATTTGCCTAACAATTGTAATCATTTAATAGAACTTGTAAGGGCTGAATGTGAAAAGTATATCGATGTACGAATAAATCATGAAGTCAAATTATTTAATTCGGTAAAATCTACGAAAAGGCGAATATTAAATAAATTAATAATTATTTAGAGGGCAATAAATATATTTAAATTATTTTGTAGTTTTATTTAATATATATAAAATATACTATTTTCTGAATTACAAACTTAAAATTGAATATTTGTCATAAGATGCAAAATAATGTTTAATATGTAATAAAAATATTACTTAATCCGGATCTGCTTAAAGTTGCGCGCGATCAGATTACCTTCCACACTCCGCTACCCCGGATTTTGCATTCACTGGTACCCGTGAATTGGAATTAGATACGGCCAGTCTAGGTAGTCTGTGGTTAAAATGCTAGAACCTAACCTATAATTAATAACCTGTCAGTGTTATAATTTGTATTTATTTCTTTGGTTCTTTATAATATCGTGTTTTGTATTTGAACATTTGTATAGGATTATTGAATTACGAGTATATATATAATTTTTAAATAAATGTAATGTACAGCATTTAAGTATAAATAGATGGTAAACAATTATGTTAAATATCTTAAAATCTTTGTGTATAAAGTAATACAGTGTAGCAGTTTACATTTCAAACCAATTTCGACTCAACAATAATGCCTGGGTGGTATTATGACAAAAAAGAACTGAGAAATACACCTTCTGCACAAGATGGAATTGATTACAAAACTGAAATGCGTTATCGAAAGGAGGGTAATGTGAAAAGACTTATTTTATTAATGGTAAATTATTATTTTATATTTGTTTTAGGAGCTAGATTAATCATAGATACAGGGTCTAAAATGGACCTTGGTTACAATACTATGGCTACAGGTGTTGTATATTACCATCGGTTTTATATGTTTCACTCATTCAAACAGTTCCCTAGATATGTAACAGCATGTTGCTGTTTATTTTTGGCAGGAAAAGTAGAAGAGACTCCGAAGAAGTGCAAAGATATAATTAAAATTGCTAGGAGTTTATTAACAGATCAAAAATTTGCTACATTTGGTGAAGATCCAAAAGAAGAGGTGTGCAAACTAATTTTGGTCATTTATGTGATTAATTTAGTATATTTCCATAGGTTATGACTTTAGAAAGAATTTTACTGCAAACTATTAAATTTGATTTGCAAGTAGAGCACCCTTATCAGTACTTATTAAAATATGCCAAATGTTTGAAGGGAGATAAGGTAAAACTGCAAAAAATGGTACAAATGGCATGGACTTTTGTAAATGATAGCCTTTGTACCACATTAGCCCTTCAGTGGGAGCCAGAAATTATAGCTGTAGCATTAATGTACCTAGCAGGAAAATTAAGTAAATTTGAGGTTGTGGATTGGATTGGAAGAAATTCGAAACATATCCGTTGGTGGGATATGTTTGTGGAAGATGTTACAATGGAGTTATTGGAAGATATTTGCCATCAGGTCAGTAGTATTGTACTCATTTAAATATACTAAATCTTAACACGGCGTCCTGGGTGAGCGGCGACAAACGGCCGGTGCGGCCGGCGCGTTCGACGCGGTTGAAATGGCCGACGCGATGCTAACGTCTATTTTTGTTAAGAGTGCAGGTCCATTCTCTCGAATGGTCGATTATATAATTCTCATATAATTTTTAAGATTTAAAAATGTAAACTGAAGCGGCAGAGGCGGAATTATCAAATAATTTGATTGCGTCGTCCGCATGAAAACCGCACGAGCCGCTTGTGCTGGGCGGTACCTCGTACGTAGGACAGAACCTATGATGCTCTAATTTTGAAAATCACTGCTTCTGCCGTTCCGGTCGCACCGGCCGCACCGGCCGTTTGTCGCCGCTTACCCAGGACGCCGTGTAAGTATCTAGACGGCAATATGCAGTACGTCCGCAGATTGAGTTTACAAGAGGACCAATGGACCAAGAAGTGAAAGATACGAAAAAAAGGTATTCTTGATCAAAGTTTTTGCTTGAAAAATGAAAGTCATGTTATCAAAAATTTAAGTAAGTATTCTCTAGCACATCTCTAATCAGGGTACCTAGAAATATTTGATACATTTTTTAGCGATGAACTCGAAAATTTACCATTAAATTTTTGCCAAAATATATATTTTCAAGAGGATGGTTGTCCAGCACATTGCGCTATTGAGGTAACAGGGTGGTTTAACCATGGATTTGGTCCAAGATGGATTGGTAGAAATAGTCCAATTTTGTAGCCCCCAAGGAGCCCTGACTAAACCATAGCCGATATGTTTCTCTCGGGGCCATTTAAAACAAATTGTTTATGCTACTCTAATACCAAATAATATTGAAATGCTAAAAGGCAGAATTACTTAAGGCTGTCTGTTCAATATCCCAGGAAAAAATCAGAAACTCCTTCAGATATCTAAGGAAGCAATTAGAAAAATTTATTCAATATGGGAGTGGCATTTTTGAGATTTGATATCTTCATCATATTGCTTTGTTTACTTGTTTTAGCGTAATTGTTGTAATTATGTTCATATTATTTAAAAATTACATTTGAATAAGACGTATTTTAGTTTTGTAGTTTGTTCCCTGTATAAAAAATTAAGTTTTTGATAACACGACTTATTCATTATTAAGGAAAAACTTTTATTTATCAAGAATGCCTTTTTTCATATCTTGCAAAATAAAGTATGTTTACTCTTACGCAAAATAACATTTTTGTGTTTTTGACCCACCCTGTACAACTAAATTGAAGTTAGTCATGGTGACTCATATTTTCTAAACAAGGAAAAACTTTGATCAAGAATGCCTTTTTTTCGTATCTCACTTTTTGGTCCGTTTGTCCGCTTGTAAACTCAATCCGCGGACATACTGTATAGTAGCCAAAGTCCTACATCAAAATTTTATTTACAACAGTCCTTCAAAAAATGTCACAGCCTAAATTAAAGTTTGACACCCTGTATCTTCAAAAATAGTGAAGGAAAATCCTATTATATGTGATAAGTAGAGACCGCACTTCGTTCGCACGTCTCAGGTCCGTACTTCAGCCGACGATCTCAATATTTAAATATTCATCCATTCTTCACAAAATAATAATAGTGCCGGCTAGTCGACAAAAGCACCATGTTTATTTACCCCGCACGTGTCAAGGTCATGGTAGTGGGTCGACGGGCAGGGGGAACGGATTTCATTCCTATTAGACGGGGCCGTTCAAATCATGCATCAATCATCAACATCAAATCAGTTGCATGCTAATCATACGTAAGGAAACGTTGCGTCTTGTCCAGTAACAGTACGGTGTATATGCATATTTTTAATTATAAGTGTTAGTTTTTATTGATAGATGATAGTCTCAAAATTTTGTGGGCTATGAAGCCAAGAAAGACCGCGTGCTGCTTTTTGTAACGGATGCGGCTGCGTACATGAAAGCAGCTGGGAAACGTCTTTGCGATACCTACTGCAACGCGTTGCATGTGACATGTTTCGCACATGGATTACATAGAGTCGCCGAGACGATTAGAGAGTGCTATCCCAATGTCGACAAATTGATAGCTAATGTTAAGAAAATATTTTTGAAAGCACCAGCCCGGATAAATTTGTTCAGATAAATTCTTCCAGGCGTACCACTACCTCCAGAACCTGTTTTGACACGTTGGGGTACGTGGTTAGACGCAACATCTTATTACGTACACTTTGACGGCATAAAAAGGGTTATACAGCAATTTGATTCAAGTGATGCTACTTCTATTTTATGTGCTCAAAGGATATTTAACTATCCTACACTTCGTGAAGATTTAGCATACATACATTTTAATTATTCACGAATACCGCCAGTTTGCCGTCTTGAAGTAACTGTGACATCATCAGAATATTCAGTAAATAACGCAGTAAATAATGTTTTAGACTTGCGACAGTTTATTTCCCAGTTGTCAGGACATAGTGCTGAACGTGTGAAGAAAAAAATTGATATCGTTTTGCAGGACAATCCGGGATTTCTAACTGTATGTCGCATAGTAGATCTTTTTGAAGGTAAAGAAGTAGATTTTTCTGAATCCACCCTAAATATGCCATCCGTTGAAAATTATATATACTTTAAATATGCCCCAGTAACATCTGTCGACGTTGAACGTACGTTTTCGAAACTTAAATGGATTTTTAGCGATAAACGCCACAACCTAACACCTGAACTTTTACAGCAGTTGCTGGTTATTCAGTTTTACTTCAGCACTGCAAGTGGATAGGTGTAGAGCTCAGTGTAGAGTGTTTTGTAAACTAATAAACTTAATATGAATCGTAGTGGATATTATAAATCGTCAGTGCAAGGTAAAACTTTGATTTTTACTCTTTATATGGTGTTTGCACCTCAGTTTCTACAGAGTTTAACTTAGCGTCCTAAGTCCGCCCCTGATAATGACGTCATGTGCGAATGAAGTGCGGTCTCTAGTGATAAGCATATGAAATGTTATCTACATTACATCTCAAATTTACAGGTGCTTGATCTCTACTCTCAGACCGACACAAACAATACTCCAGACAGCCCCCCATTGCAGGCTCAAAAGTCCGTAACACAGGTATCTCCAGTGATTGTACAAAGAACATCCAATGGCAATGAAAAAGTTGTGTCACCAGATCAACCTCCACCCATTAACATTAAAGTACCTCCACCATCTTCTGATGTGCCTCCATTTCCTTATCAGACTTTCACGGGAGCACCCCCATCCGTTGCAAGTTATGCAGCAGCTTTCTCAACTTCAATGGGTGCTCCTCCAAGTGTACCAGCTCTACCACATATGGCTGGTCCACCACCAGGACCTCCTCCACATATAACTGCACCTCCTCCAACTGTTTTTCCTCCTTATGTTAATCATCCCCCTCCCTTTACAACTGTGGTACCCCCTGGAGGACCACCATTTTTCCCCACAAATGCTCCACCTCCAAGTCAGCCTCATAGGCCTTTTTATCCGCCTCCAACATAGATATATTAATTAAGTTCTGTTTGTGTTAATTCGAATTATTTTGTAAATTAATATGTGATTTTTGCAAGAAAGATTATGATAAAACATTGATATATTCGTTTCACAATTTCCCAAAATAATAATTATTAATATTTGCCTAAAGAAATATGTAGTGAAAAAGCTGCATCTTGTTTAAGAATACCGGGTGTTTCATGAAGTTCTCCCGGCACTAATAGAGGATGTTCCTTGGGTTATTTCTAGAAAAAAAGTTTATATAAACATGTGTCCGATTTGCTTTACTTTGTGAGCTACATGAATAATAATAATAATATTTTATTAGCCAATACTAAAAAAAATAACAATTTTCACAAGTGTATACATCCTCTAGCTCCGTGTCAGTTCCAACACGACACCAAGACACACACATTCAAAACATAACGAACTACAAAATTTGGTTACTAAAATACTTCAAGCACATATTTCTTTAACATACTTTTAAATTTAATATGATTATCACAATTCTTTAAAACTCAATTTATCGTCCAAAATAACCTTTAAATACTTCATTTCCCAAACTCTTTCAATATCATGATCATTTATAGTAATTCTATAATCTACCTCATTAATTTTATTCATTATACTGCCCCTACCTATAATCATATATTTTGTTTTTTCCAAATTTAACAGCATACTATTACTACACAACCAGTCATTAATCATTTTCAGTTCTTGATTCATTTGATCACTCATTGAAAAATAGTCAAATCCTTCAATATATAAAACTGTATCATCAGCAAACAATGAAATATGACATTTACTACTTTAATTCATATATATTGAAAACAATACAGGCCCCAAAATGGTGCCCTGTGGAACCCCATGTTTTACTAGTATTGCATCTGATGTTGCTGATTTAAATTTAACTCTGATACCTATTACTTAAATAACTGTCAAACCATTTCAATACATTATTTCTTAATCCTATTGCTTGTAACTTATCAACTAGTAACTGTTTGTTTATAGTCTCAAATGCCCTTCTTAAGTCCAGGAATACAACAAGAATAACCCTATTACTTTCCAAAGCATTTAACCATTCATCACAAACATTTATTATTGCCGATTCACAGAAATAGTACTTTCTAAATGAATTTGAAATTTAAATGTAAAAAGTAATAATCAAATTTGTTGCGTTACGTCTCGGCGCGCTACGCATTGGTCAAATGTGCTCTGACGACATTTGCAAGGTAAAATGTTATCTAGGTTACTGTCAGTTTTGACAAGCTTGCAGTTTAGTGTGAAGATTCAATTTTAAAAATTCGCGAACAATGCCTTTTAAGTTTACGACTGCTGAGTATGCCGATATGGTGTTTGTTTTTGGGTAATTGCGATGGAAATGCTACTCTAGCTTCACTGGAATATCAACGGCGTTTCCCAAATCGTCGCATTCCATCTCCGAAAACGTTTACCACAACTTTTCATGCACTCAGAGAAACTGGTTCACTTCCAAGTGTTCACATTCACTTTGAACGGGTAAGTCAGCAGAGTGTTGTAGAAGAAGAGAGTATCCTTGCTATGGCCGAGCATAATCCCGGTGTTAGTACACGACGGATATCCACGCCTTTAGTGATTCCCAATACCAGGGTATGGAGAACATTAAACAAGAATCTGCTGTATCCATACCATCTACAGCCTGTTCAACATCTGGAGCCAGAAGATTTCCCTAGGCAGGTAGAATTTTGTCAGTGGTTGAATAATAGGAATTTGTATCGCTACATCTTATTTATGGATGAGTCACAATTTACCAGAGATGGTATCAACAAAACCCATAATATGCATCAATGGTCAAACGTCAACCCTCATGCCACCGTAGAAAGTAATTTTCAACGTAGATTTAGCGTTAACGTGTGGTGTGGAATGTTATACGATCAACTTATAGGGCCATTTATTATTGAAGGTCGTCTTAATGGACCAAAGTATTTACAATTTTTAGAGGAAGAACTCCCGCGATTGCTTGAAGATTTACCTCTGGCAAGACGATTAAGAATGTACTTGCAATATGATGGAGCTCCACCTCATATTTCCCGAATTGTCAGTGCTCACCTAAATGAGCATTACCCTGGTCGCTGAATCAGTCGAGGTGGGCCACACATTTGGCCAGCTAGGTCTCCAGACCTCAATCCGTTAGATTACAACATGTGGGGTTGGATGAAGGATTTGGTTTATCAAGAGAAAGTGGAAACACGCGAAGCTCTAATCCAAAGAATTGTTAATGCTGCAATGCAAATAAAAGAAAAGCACGCGAATATTAGAAATGCAACGCGAGCAATTCACAGGCGTGCTGACAAATGTATTGAAGTAGGAGGTGGTATTTTCGAAAACCTTTTAAATTAAGAATGTATGTATCACTATTACCGATTCGTGTAGCTCAATAAGTAAAGCAAATTGGACACGTTTATATGAACTTTTTTCCTAGAAATAACCCAAGAAACATCCTCTATTAGTGCCGGGAGAACTTCATGAAACACTCAGTATAAACGATAAACATCTTAATTTAGTTTATAATGTAATAATGGCATAAATGTATATAAAATATATTGAGATGAAATCAGATTACTTAACGAGAGAAAATTAAAATTTAAATTAAATTGCTATTTAAAAGACAAAGCGGTAAAGGGAATGGTTGGAATGGTTATTACAAAATAAAGAAAATTATTTGCTAAAAAAAAGTTGTTAGTATTGAATAAGTATTAGGAATCAGTAGAAGAAAGTCGGATTAGTAGATCAGTACAAATTCCAAAATTCAAGTATAAAATTTATTATCATTGTAGTTAAGTGGAGTATATGCCAGGATATTATAAGAAAAATATAGTTGAAATTAATTAAAATGCAGAATGGTAGATATCAAACAAAAGTTAAAATGCCAGTTTTATTAAATAGTTAAAAAATAAGGTAGAATTATTAATAAAAGATATTAAGATCTAAAGACAAATTTGTACATTAATTAAAAGAATATGTCAGAAAAATGTCAAATTTAAAGTGGGATCCACAAGGAATTCAGTAGTTAATAGAAAGGTTAAATAATATTATAATATAGGAAATATGTTGAAGTATAAGGCAAAATTGATTGTAAAGAAAGTAGAATAGGGTGTATAAGTGCAAAGGATAAAGTGAAGTGAAGTGAATTGCAAAAGGAAAATGGCACGTTAAAATAAGAAACCAAAAGAGATATGTGGAAAGGCCTTTGTCGTGAAGCATGATCGTTTGTATCGGCCATATTGACATGGGACCTCGGTGGAGACATCGGAAGTTCGAATCGAGCCCCACGTTGGGCGCCATGTCGNGGTAGAAGAATAGTTAATAAAAGATATTAAGATCTAAAGACAAATTTGTACATTAATTAAAAGAATATGTCAGAAAAATGTCAAATTTAAAGTGGGATCTACAAGGAATTCAGTAGTTAATAGAAAGGTCAAATAATATTATAATATAGGAAATATGTTGAAGTATAAGGCGAAATTGATTGTAAAGAAAGTAGAATAGGGTGTATAAGTGCAAAGGATAAAGTGAAGTGAAGTGAATTGCAAAAGGAAAATGGCATGTTAAAATAAGAAATCAAAAGAGATATGTGGAAAGGCCTTTAGAAGGAAAAGAAAAATCAAGATAGTAAAAAATGAAAAAGAAAATAGATTATTATTGATTAGTTATAGAAATATTTTGTAAAACGACAGG
>NW_019419206.1:8705-9415 GCF_000390285.2 Anoplophora glabripennis | reverse complement strand
AACCATAAAATACAATTCAGGGGTGGTAAATTGGTGATTTAATTACATGGAATAAACCATGTATCTTTCAAAACCTCTTTATCTTGCTTATTTGACGAATATTAATCATGTTCCAACAATTATTACCTATACAGGGTGATTTACAAATAGTGACCTAAAATGAAACCTCGTATTCTTTGGTGAATTTTAAGGGGAATCTTTCCTAAAGCAGTGGCGTACTATTTTATTTAGAAAAACTAGCAACCCGGCCCGGCTTCGCACGGGCAAATATAAAATAGCCTATGTTACTCCGAGGAGATGTAGCTTTCGGTAAAATTTTTTGAGTAGTTGTCGAGTTAAATCGTGACAAACAAAAAATCAATCATCTTTCATCTAATGCGACCCTAATATTAATTTTAAAATAATTCACGATATATCTATATAGGTACCTAAAGACAACAAACGAACTCAAAACTAAAAATGCAAAACCTTTAAATTTAAAACAATATAGGTAACTACCAACAATGTGAAAACAAAACGAATTAAATTAAAGTACCTATGTTCAGGACTATCAATTTTAATTAATAAGTAAGTAGTTAGGTATCTAACTACCTAAAGAAAACAAACACGAAACAAAAATGCGACTATGAAGTTTTAAATGATTCACAATAAGAAAAAAACAAACAAATTATTAAAACTCAATGAAATAAAAGTATGTTTGCAAGTATCTA
>NW_019419206.1:0-6836 GCF_000390285.2 Anoplophora glabripennis | reverse complement strand
GACGGCAGCTACCACTCCTCGTACGAAACCGGCAACGGTATCGTCGTCAACGAGGAAGGAGTCCTTAAGAACCCAGGCGTGGAGAACCTGGAGGCTGAGGAAGTCCACGGTTCATTCTCGTACACCTCCCCAGAGGGACAACACATCTATCTCACCTACCTGGCGAATGAGAACGGGTTCCAACCGTCGGGTGATCACCTCCCGGTAGCGCCTCTGTAGGAAGGAAGTACAACTTGCCTAAAATACTGCCGATTTTCGATGTGAAATGTACAAATGGTCAAATAAATAAAATTTTACACAAAATCTTTGAAAAATGATGATGGAACTCTATTTTCGATACCCACTGTTACTACCTTTACAATCAAAAAATTTTTGAATTAATTCATGAAGAACTTGATAATTTATTGAAATTATTGCAAGAATATTACACTGTCCAATTTTTCATTTATATAGGCCAGGAAATATAGAGTTGGACGCGACTTTTTGTTTCGGCAAGCTGAATTTACCACTATAGATGCTAAATATTATGTACAATAACATATTAGTTTCCACAGTCATAAAAATGGGGAGAAGATTGTGTACAGGGTGGTTAATTGTATAATTTTTACGTAAATTCACGTTTTTCGCTTATAACTTTTTTCCGTTCATTTCTACGAGAAAACAGTAAGGTACTTTTCTTTTCATCTTCAAAAGACCTACAAAACTAGCCCTCGAGCATCAAAAAATATTGATTACATCAAAAGTTATAAACAGAAGAAATTTATTTATGACTTCCGAATTAAACATTTATAAACTGCGTTATTATTACCATAACGTTTTGGTATCGCATCCTCTCATTCCTTATCACTGTCTAATAACTCCACGAAATCTGGAATCGGTAAGTTGAATAGTTTACAAGTTATGGTCTTATAAACAAATTAACTAATTATTAGTCTGGACGATCCCGAGGATCTTCCACAATCGCACTGATTTTTTCCATGGTGGATTTCAAAATAGTACATTGAAATCTATCATTTTTTTTTAATTTCAAATTTGCAATCCTATGCCTTAGTTGCATACGACGCACGAGCGTGATATAGTTATACAGGGTAGGAAAGTAACGATGGTCTTATCTGAAGTTACGTGAGAGCGATAAAGTAAGCCATAGAAATCCATGCGAAAGAGAAGGATGGCTATAATGAAGGCGTCTCATAGTCACCGCCCGTTTCGCCCTTCCACAAATAAGATCCACTTCTTATTTGTGGAAGGGCGAAATGGGCGTTGACTATTTGATGCCTTCATTATAGCCATCCTTGTCTATCACATGGATTTTTATGGCTTACTTTATCGATCTCACGTAACTTCTGATAGACCATCGGTACTTTCCTACACTGTATATTATTACATACTCGAAAGCTTATGAAAAGAGCTTTAAGTTAAAAAACAAATTCGCTGAAAAACTACGGAGTTACAGACTGTCAAATATATTATTTTCAAGCGGATTTCGCTTAATTAATGGTAGGACTATGAATATTATCTTCATTTTCTTCGGACTCGCTGTCGTTCGCTTCCCCCATCCTTCCGCCGGACCACGGCTCGCCGAAAATCAAGCGACCCACTTGTAAAATATTCTTACCTGGGAAAGTACTCGGGTTGTCGGTTAGGACAGTATTTTTTTGCCACTACCAACCTAATTCGTTTACCAATAGGCCGGCAACTGTAACTCCGTTGTTTTACGACGAATCTTGACGATTTTTTTTTAACTTAAAGCTCTTTTCATAAGCTTTCTGAATATGTAATAATATATCACGCTCGTGCGTCGCATATTTCATTTTGCAGCTAAGGCTAAAAAAAAAAAAAAAAAATTCCAAGTTGGAAATTTGAAACTAAAAAAAAGATTTCAATGCATTATTATGAAATCTACCATGAAAATAATCAGTGCGATTGTGGAAGGTGCTCGGGATCGTTCAGACTAATAATTAGTTAATTTGTTGTAAATGTTCTGGTAATAATAATGCAGTTTATAAATGTTTAGTTAAAAAGTCATAAATAAACTTATTATGTTTATAACTTTTGATCTAATCAATATTTTTTGACGTTCGAGGGGTAGTTTTGTAGGTCTTTTGAAGACGAAAAAAAAAATACATTACTGTTTTCTCGCGGAAATGAACGGAAAAAGTTATAAGCGAAAAACGTTAATTTACATAAAAATTATACAATTAACCACCCTGCAAACAATCTTCCCCCCATTTTTATGACTGTGGAAACTAATATGTTATAGTACATAATATTTAGCATCTATAGTGATAAATTCAGTGTGCCGAAACAAAAAGCCGCGAAGTGGTATTTTCTCAGCTTATTTTCCTGGCTTGGGTGTCCCAAACGTGACGCCCGTGTTTATGGGTTTTGATTAAGGGGAGAAAAACAAATCGAAAATCAAGAGTGGAAAATTTTCCGATTGTTTTTCTTTGCTGAGTTATTCAAAAAATTAATTAAAAAACTAAAAATAAACATTTGGGCTGGGTCATATTAAATATTTATGTAGTTCAAAGCTGTATTTGTTGCAGCTGTATGTTTTTAAATGAAACTTACCATTGCCATTGCTGCATGACGTTCCGTTAGCAGTTAGACTAAATTATTGGTTGCAACATGATGGGCTCCATCACATTATGGTTATCTGAATCAAAACTTCCGAGACAGATGGATTGGAAGAGGTGGACCATGGCCTCCTGAATCACCAGATCTGAATCCCCTATATTTTTCTTTTGGGGTTATTTAAAAGAAAAGATTTTTAGTCCGTATATACGCTGCTGTCGTGTTAATAGACCAAGAGATGCTACAAAGGGTTCATGTTTCAATGTTGAATCGTGATAATCTTTGTCTTGAAGTAGAAGGCAACTTATTTGAACACCTTTTGTAAAAGCAATTTCTATTATTTATGCACATTATGATTTTAGTTTATGTTTTATTATAAAAATGTTTTACTCTATCGTTTTCAGGTTAAAATAATTCCTTACACCCAGGTAAAACCGACAATCGAAAACTATACTTATCTACTATTGGTTATAAATTATTTGTCTTGGTTCCCATAAGTACAGACCTCAGTTTTGAGACAAAAAAATGGATTTTCACTTTTTTAGTTTTTTGAATACTTTTTTGAATAACTCAACAACGGAAAACAATCGGAAAATGTTTCACTCTTGATTTTCAATTCGCTTTTGTCTCCTTAATCAAATCCTAGAAAGACGGGCGTCACTTTTGGGACATCCTGTATAATGAAATTTTTGATTTCGAGCTCGACAACTTTGCTCTAATACCTTCGAACTTTTATACAACCAAATTTTCATAGAGCATCCACTACTATGTTTTTTTTCTCCTAACAAACCGATTTGACGAATCCCATCGTCCCCGTTCATCGAACCCTTTTGCGGTTTTGTTATACATTCACGTTAGAGCGCGGCTCCTAATATAATGAAGCCGTTTGTATTTTCTGCCTGAGCCAATATTAGTTTTAATAATCCTCTGGAAACGGACACCCAACGCGGCGGCGTAGCTCTCCATTACTAGTACAATGCCCTGCTTTCATTTCTTCAAGGAAAGCCGGGATAATGAATATACGAGTAGTAATTTGTGTGTACTATGTGTTCACTACAAAGCCGGATTACATAATTTCTGCAGACTACGTTGGAAAATCCGCACGGGGAGACTTTGCTTAAGCTGGAGTTGTTCCTTGTTTATTAATTTGTGTCCTGGTTAAATTTGTCTGTGGAGAAAATCCGAATCGGCAAAATAGTTTTCTACAAAAATAACGTTTCCAATAATTTTTGGGGAAAATTGTTTCGGTTTCATTTCTGTGACTGTTTAGAAAAAGCAAGAATGGAAGAGATAACTTTTTGAAAAATTTAATCTCCTTTAGGAAATTTATTTTACGTCATGTACTATTTTTGTACCGACCTTACACCTAAACAGGCTGTCTCACAGTGATGGTCCATTAGAATATTTCAGACTATTTCGATTTGAATGTTGAAAATTTGGGCCCTGGTGTTTTTTTTTAAATCGAAGACCTTGTATATTTTTGCATATGTGGATTCTATGATTAATTTCAGTGAAACTTTTATCAAACTTCCTTATATCTATATCTAATGGTCTTCTAGATTTCCACACCACCTGTGAGGTAGTGTACTTTGGCGCGTTTTTTTAACGTGAGTTCCCCGGTAGGCTTACTCCACGAACTGTTATGACAGAATTTTCAAGGACAATACTCTTTTAACTGCATGATGATTATTGATATTGGTTATTGACTTTAACTGTAATTCTGATTTCTTTTGATATTTTAATCTGATTCATACTCTTCAAAGTCGACTTCAACAGTCATGTCTTCTTCTTTTTCCACTTCTTCTTGCTGGATGTTCATAAATTGTTCAAATGGAGATGAATCAGTTGTCTTTTCATCGAAATCACATGAATCTTCGTCTGTTGTATTCAATTGGACATTTGAGCAAGACTGGCTTTGGCAATTAGTACACGCTGGAGAACACAGTAACCCTACTATTCTACAACCACATTTAGCACTACAACCTTTTCTGCAATTGCAAAAAATAGTGTTTAGGAGTTTTTCCGGAGCAAGTGAGAGTAAAGTTTGAATCGGTTCCAAAGTATTATCTGTTAATTTCCAACCCCAGTCGACTAGATTCAGTTGATTGCCTAGCCATGTCTGAACTTGATAGTATACTCGATACAAGTGATTAGCAGAAGCCGATGTTGGAGGAAGACAGGATAGTTGTACTTGTTTCTTGTTTCGTGTATTTTTTACAAAAGTTTTTAAAATAGAGTATAGCCAGATGTTATTCAAGACCATGCGGGTAGAGGGGATTGACTAAGGGACTGAGTTTCTTTTGAGTGTATATTCTCAGAATGGTATAGTTTATACATATAAGAGACACAAATAGGCGTTTTTACTCGTATTAAGTGCCTGACTATGTATATACGTGGCATATATGTGCATATCATGTAGAACGTGTCTCCTTCAACTTTTGGAATCGCGATATCCCGGGAACGGTGATTCTTAGAAAAAAAGTATAGAGACCATTTTTGTAGATAATTTTAAGATCTATAATTTATGTCATAGCTACTTTTTTGATAAAACTTACAGTTTTCGAAAAAAATCCAAAAAACTTCAAATTTTAACCTTTGACTCTGAATAACTTTTTTAGCACACATGGGATCGATGGGGACTTTTGACACTTTATTTCTAATGGTGTACCCAAAGTCTCCACCAAATTACGCTTCCCTTCCTTAATTTTTCCGTTATTGTCGGTTTTTGTGATAAGTGGTTAAATCGATCAAATTTCTTGCGAGGAACTTCTTACGCATTTTTATTCTTTATAACCCGCTACGATAAAACATATTGACAATTTCAATACCCGGTGATTAACACATTATTTTAAACGGATTTTACACAAAAATGTAATATTCTACCAATAATGAACTCAGAGTACCTTTTTTTTTTAATAAAAACTCTGAAATTTCATACTTAATTCCATACTTTTCAGCCAAAAGTCAAAAAAGTCAAAACATAAAAAAGTTATGGTAAATTTTACCTCCCTCCCCCAGTGTTGGAACGTATCTGATGAAAATTTGTAAATTTCGTTTCAGTAGTGGACTGAGCACGTAAGATAAGAACTAATTACCAAATTTCATAAATTTATCTCAACTGGTTTCGGAGTTATTTAGAAAAAAATCATCATTAGAGTGGCTTCCTTAGGAAGAATTTTTGGACCCACGTTAATATAAAGAAAAAGTAATCTTTTCCGACATAGAACACCCTGTATACTTCTATATGTACTTCTTAGTTAACTACTAAGTATTTTGATATTTATTTAACGTATTTTCATAGTGTTATTTTTTTTTACTTATTAATTATGATTTGATTGATTTCTAAAAAGTTTTTTTAATGTCTTTTTGCCTATTAGGTAGTAGTAAACTGGGATATCTCTCACTAAAAATTCTGCAAGTTATATTTATTTTATAGTCCCCTTGCACTACCCGTAAATAAAGAGAGCTGGAAGAATTTTGAAAAAAATACCAATCAGTATTTTAAATATAAAATAATATTTTGTATTTTGTAATTAAAATACTTTTGTTAGAACCGCAAAAATATTTTGTGTTTCACATACTTTAATAAAGTATTTTGTATTGTGTTTGTGTATTTTAAAAAAGTATTTAAAATCTTCTGAGAGTAATTTAAATACACTTGAGTATTAATTTTTTTTATCATTAGTGGGCTATTCTAAGAAAAACTAAGAAAAAATTATGAGTGAATTAAATATTCCGCATCTCAGTAATCCAAATGAAAATTATTGTTCCCATGTCTAGTTTTTTTTTTTATTATCTTTTGATGATCTTGAAATCGGGCTTGCATTGCTTAATATCAATTAGATATTTTGACGTCCAAAAAACGCGTCATAGTTGGTTGTGTATTGCATTAATAAAAACAGCAGTATCACAGTTAGATAGAGTTTTTTTACCCCAGATTCTAATAATTTAAAGTTAATTGAAGCACTACAAAGTGTTCATTGGGCTATCGAAAAGCAACTTTTTCTGAAAATTGAAATATCTCGAATACCATTAGAGATATATATAGGGAAGCTTAATAAAAGTCCCCCTAACATTACGCGTAGAATCCAAATATGCAAAAATATACAGGGTGTTACATTTAAGTGTTACATATAAAATAAGCAAGTAGATGTCGACTTCCGGTACTAAACTACAGTGACAGTTGTATAATTTTGCATGGAGATGTAGCTGTGTAATATCTATATTAATTTACAGCACACTAGATGCCGATATTCAGTAAC
>NW_019419205.1:8757-9329 GCF_000390285.2 Anoplophora glabripennis | reverse complement strand
AATATTTTTAGAATATGGATCTCTTAACTATGCATCTCGTGACAAAAAATTATTTCATAATTCCTCGTCGTTCAGGCGTAATCTTCCACCCCATCTTGGTTGCACCACCCTGTATAATTATTTGTAAATTTCGCATTTTTTCATAGAAATGAAATTTCATGAAAAACTAATGAATTTTGGTATACGAGCAGGTATAGCAAAGTTGTAGAGACTTTAATTCTGCATTTCATGGTATGAAAATATACAGGGTGTTGCATTTAAAAAATTCGAGATTTTTCAATTTTTCAATTGGCAATTTTGACATGATATTTTGGTCACCCTGTTTTAACGCAGCCCAGTTTTTAGAGCATGATTCGGAAGAGTCATCCTTACTAAACATCTGATAAAAAAATGGGCTTAGTAGCTATTAGTATAACCTGTCAGTATCAGAAAATGTAAGCAACCAATATCGACTAGAAAAACCTTTCAAGCGAGATATCTCAAAAACCGCGAATATTTGAATAGAACTATTCTACACAAAGTACCCTTTATTTTTGATGTAGAATCCGAAAAAAATATAAAAAATGTGTGTT
>NW_019419205.1:1435-4836 GCF_000390285.2 Anoplophora glabripennis | reverse complement strand
GCAAAATAATCAAACATTCTATTTTACTCTACAAAATTTATATATCCTTAAAGTTTTGTATTTCATATTTATTCTGTTTATTGCCGAAATAATAGTAAATCTGAAAATATCATCTTACGTTGTCACACAGCTGTTCTGTTGGGAAATACGCATGCGTTCAGTCCCTTTAACTTGGATGTATCTCCATTCGTGTTGCACAAAGTAGCCCTTTCTCTCTCAGTGTCGCAGATGGGTTAGATATGTGGTAATACTTAATACTTTTGCCGCACAACTGTCCAAAATAATATCGTCCTCACTTTCGGACAGGGATGCCAGATCTCCTGGTTTTGATGGTACATCTTCAGGCTCTGGATTAACATGTCATTTCTCCGAAAAACAGTTTGTTTCCCAGATTTCCTGATTGCATTTGCTAACCTCCTTTTTTGGGCATCAATTATACAGACGGGATATGTCTTCGAGTCTGTTATGAAATAGATCTGGTAACCCTACTGTCTGAATACATTTTTGTGAACAAGCGTGATTAAATTTTTTATTCCTTTAATTTTCTGCAGTAATTAATAGTCCACGGGCCCTCGTACAAAGAAAAAAATGATTCCAGCAAGCTGTGACTTTGCGTGCAGCTTAAGTTTGACGAGTCTCCCAAGATTTGACTACGAGAAAAATTCAACAGTGGTAAATTTTCCCGTGATTTTCAAGAAAACATGTCAATCTGACATAAACGTGGAATGTTATGACCAGCACTTTATTTTAAGATTAAATGAAAGATATATTTTTTTAAACCCCCCAAAAAATTTGTCCTACAAAAATTTTGGCATTTTGAGTTTGTCCGCCACCCCAAATATGTCGATTTGGTGACATTATGGATGGTGACAAACAGCAAGCTGATTTTTCTGGGAGGGTTAGGTAATAAGATTTGAAATTAAAGTATCTGATTGTCCGACAAAATTCTTGAGAAGTTTTTGCAGTCCGACACCCCGTAGATGTCGATTTAACGACACATGGTTGGTTATAACCAACTGTCGGACAAAAACGTCATTATTTAAAAAAATGCAATATTGATCTGAGAATTTAATTGTCCGACAAAATTATCGTTTTTATTGCTTGTCCGAAAAAATTAAACGATAAAATTTTGCGGTTTCAATACTTACACATGTAGAAGACAAAATTTATATTTAATAATAAAAAATATATGAATAAAAAAAATTTTGTTTAAACTTCTCAAATTTCAAAATAAATGACTAATTTAAATTCATTTTTTTATACAATTACAAAAAAATTGTATACAGGGTGTCCCGTTCATGTTTCAAAAGGACAAATTTTGACATTTTTATCTTTAGCCGATTTAAATATAATTAAGGATAACCATTTGGAAAGTAACAACTTCAACACACTGTATCTCGGAAACAGGGCGTCTAAGAAAAAAACGGTACATGAACTACCCTGATTATTTTTCCATGAGGAACTTGCACACAAGTTTTTTTCGGTAGCATGTACCATTTTCGAGAAAAATGAAGTTGCATTTTTTTTATTCACATAAAGCGGCTCAAGTGCATTAACAAAATATTAAATTAGAAGAGAACTTTACCAATGAATGAGCTGAAGACATTTAGCTACCAACAGTATTTGCATTTAAGACTATAATTTTAAATTCTTACGCATAACATGAAACAGTTAAATTGTAAAACATTTGATTAACTAAAAAAAATTAAAATTTAATTTAAGTTTCAGCTTGTTGTATCTATTAAAATTAAAATAAACAAATTATGGTAATTAATTATCTATTAATAACTGATTTTAGATTTTGTAAACTACAACACTACCATTACTAAAATAAACAATTGTTGAAAGAACTGATTTGTTGATGAACATTAATGCTTAAAAAAATGATAAGAACAGAAAAATATTAGGAAACAGACTCGGACACATACAGACAGGCCCGGATCCAGAGGGGGTGGCGATGTGGCGATCGCCACCCCCAAAGCACAACATTTTTTAAAGATCTTCAATTTCTCTAAATGACAACAGGCAGTTAGTCGATATTAATGCAAGTAGAAGGATTCATTAGTGTCAAGCTCCTATGAAAGAAGTGCTTTGCGCCACCCCCAAAACCAGTCTCTGGATCCGGGCCTGCATACAGAACAAAACAGCTACATAATTATATAAATGAGCAAAACTCGAAATACTACAGTAGATGCTGAAATTGTCCCCCACTTGCTTCTATGCTACCGAATTTCGACAAGTATATATTTTTTTGCAGTATGCTTTAGAGTTTACAAAACCGTTTAGAAATGTAATAAATTTTGACTTTTAACATTTTTTTTTTTAGTTGTACCCCTCCAATTACCTGCATCGGCGACACTGCTTTTCAGAAAGAAACCGTTTGCACATTATTCTTAACGCACAGTTGACAAATTTTGACATTTTTATCTTTAGCCGATTTAAAGATAATTAAGGATAACCATTTGGAAAGTAACAACTTCAACACACTGTATCTCGAAAACAGGGCGTCTAAGAAAAAAATTCAAGGACAAAACTATGTGTAAACTGTTTGTCAAAACAAGATTGCAAATTTTAGTTTAAAAAAAAACAAGCAAAAATGTATGCATTTATTTTACAGTTACCGTTTTTTATAAAATAGTTACAATAGTTTATAAAATAAAATATACATATAAATTTTTTTAACAAAGAAATCATTTTGATGGAGATTAATAAAATTTATTTTTATAGACATAATTATTTATGAATTTCTGTTGCTCCTGTTAACAAGTTAATTTTCTTATTTATTCTTCTTTATTTTTTCATTAAAACATTAATTATTTTATAGCGGAATGAACATTAGGTACCACAAAAATAGTTATTTTTCCCATTTTCAAGGCAAATTTTCCAATCTTTTTGGCGGACAAGTATATTATTTATTGTGTTATACATTTCAATTATTAGAGAAAAAAATCTAAACCAGATTGCTAGTTATCACCAACCATGTTGTCGTTAAATCGACATCTTCGGACCGTCGGACTGCAAAAACTTCTCAAGAATTTTGTCGGAC
Organism: Anoplophora glabripennis; assembly: GCF_000390285.2. NCBI lineage: Eukaryota > Metazoa > Arthropoda > Insecta > Coleoptera > Cerambycidae > Anoplophora > Anoplophora glabripennis. Next base: position 1,790 of record NW_019419205.1, on the reverse strand, counting down.
AATAAAATACTTTCAATTCAAATCTTATTACCAAACCCTCCTAGAAAAATCAGCTTGCTGGTTGTCACCAACCATAATGTCACCAAATCAACATATTTGAGGTGGGGGACAAACTTAAAATGCCAAAATTTTTGTCGGACAAATTTTTTGGGGGGTTTAAAAAAAATATCTTTCATTTAATCTTAAAAAAAAGTGCTGGTCATAACATTCCATGTTCATGCCAGATTGACATGTTTTCCTGAAAATCACGGGAAAACTTACCACTGTTGAATTTTCCTCGTAGTCAAATCTTGGGAGACTCGTCAAACTTAAGCTGCACGCAAAGTTACAGCTTGCTGGTAATCATTTTTTTCTT
>NW_019419205.1:0-871 GCF_000390285.2 Anoplophora glabripennis | reverse complement strand
CAATAAAATTACTAGATGTCCTTTCTGTTTTTAATTTACAAAAATTCACCGCTAGGCGTACTACCTGTTTCGATTTTATCATAATTATATCGCTCATTTCATTTCCAACGTATCCACGTACCACATTGCCGATTAAAAATATTTTCCTGATACGCTTATAACATTTAAAAATGCAAGCCTTTTTTCAAATTTAAAATGAAAAAACACAATAATATTATATTGTGAAAATTTGTCCAATATACGTTGACTGATGCATAGTATTTAAAAAAATTATTTTACGGAAAATGTTTGTTTAGATATGTATCGACAAAATTATATTTTTATTAAATTAATTGTAACTACAGGAAAAAATTGTTTCTAAATATTAAGCAGTTTGTTTGTATTTTAGGTTTTATTTAATTAACAATAACAATTTTAACAATAAAAGCCTTTTGAAAAAGTTCCTGATCGGAACGAAACGTCAAGAAAGAAATAGCTGCTGTTTCTTTCTTCCTTTTTTTAACCGACTATCACACCAGAACCCAATTCCCAAGAAAATAAATATATTTTAATATTAAACAAAGGGTTCAAGAAGATTTAATTGGAAAATTGTCGTCTTTTACTTGTGGGGCCGTCTCAAACAGATTGTATACAGTAGACCTTTGGACAATATCATCGACTAGCTAAAACAATGTATTAGGGAAGCTGTATAATCCAACGACCTCAGAAAGGACAGACAGTGCATTGTCTTGGTTTGTTTTGTTCTACTGTAAATATTTTGAGAACTCAGCCTCCTATTGGCTAAACACATGTGGTAAGGTGCGCGCGCAGTACTTGCTCTATGCTGGATATTTATTATTGTTTACGACTGTCGGCCGCCATTAATTCTTTG
>NW_019419204.1:0-9324 GCF_000390285.2 Anoplophora glabripennis | reverse complement strand
ATTTAACGATTTCCAGTGAAAAATTTAGAAATTATAAATAAAAACATTTTTTTTGGCGCCCTGTATTTCGAAAACGAAACGTTTGCGGTTTATTTAGGAATTTTTTTGCAACACCCTGTATATCCTGTATATAAAATATGTCACCTGAATTCTAATTATTTAAACTTCAGTAACTATAGAACTTGATAACAATGAGTTTCATTTATGTTATAAGAAAAAAATTATTATCTACTCTCCTTCTGAGAATATGTTGCACTCATTCTGACCAATAAAAGTCTTCCACATATAGTAAATACTTGACGGCAAGGTAAGAAATTATTAATATTAAGTATTAATGGACCCGGAACTGAACACTGAGGAACCCCAGGTATTGCACTAAATTATGTCGACTTAAATCCTTGACACTGAACAAATTGTTGTCTGCCATAAAGTTTTGGCGAAATAATTGACACAACAAGAAATTACTAATATAAATGTTAAGTAATAATGGGACTAAAACTGAACCCTGAGGAACCCAGACATTGCATTAAATTGTATCGACTTAAATCTTTGACATTGGGCAAATTGTCGCCTGCCAAGAAAATACGACTTAACTTTGTTGACACAGTTAAAAATTATTAACATAAATGTTAAGTAATATGGACCTAGAATTGAACCATGAAGAACACCAGATAGCACCAAGTTGTATCGACTTGAATCCTTGACATTGAACAAATAGTGGTCTGCAATGATGACTTAAATACTTGACATAATTTATCAGAAATACCTACTCAATCAAGTATGTGGAAAATAAGGCCATGATAGATAGTTTTTACGTGTTCATATTTGCCAAAGGTGATGACAGAACAACAAAAATATAAAATACTTTGATTTATTACATTATTTATCGATTTCAATGTATGTGTTGATTATTTTTTCTAAATTTGATTGGTATAGTCATATACTTACAGGTGTCACCATATGCGTCATTGTATTATTTTCTTTACACTTTTTTAATCCGATTAACAACAACATTGATTTCTTTGATCAAGTGTGTTTTTACTTAAAATTTTAACAACATAATTAATTAACAATGAAATTACTTTACTATGTTTTATTATAACAAATGTTGGAAATGATCACTTTCAGCCAAAATACATGCTTCAGAAAACCGTATTAACTGAAACAAGATTTTAACAGTGTTTATTAGAAAATAATCGAAAAACAGTAGTAGGCAATGATTTATCTTTCAAACTTGTCAGTTAGTAATAAAATTATTTTATTTCAACAATTGCCTCTGATTGTTGTTGAAAAAATATCATTTATTATTTTTATTATTTATTTGTGTTTTTTACTTAATATAATATTCGCTTATTTAAAAACTACCTAGGTACTTGTTTTCTTTTTGTAGAATTAGGAGAGAAGTAAAGTAAAATTTATTTGGCCAATTGTCAAATTTGAAAGATAAAGCCTACTACTGACTTTTGCATTATTTTCTAATGAACACTGTTAATATCTTGTGTCAGTTAATACGTTTTTTCTTGAAAACTATAAAGTTTTTTTGAAATTTAACAAGAGTAAAAAATTTTTAAAATTAAATTCTGCACATATATATTTTTTACTCTATTTTAAAGATAACTTCTGAGTTTTGGAACAAAATTATTTATTTACCTTCATTAGTACTCGACTGGCTAAGCACGTCGCCCAAAAGATCCTTTATCAAAAACGATTTGTGCTCTTGCATAGTTCATTTAAGTCAAAAACAAAAACACTACCGCATAATACCACACACAAAAATAACAAACAATGACGAAACCANATAATTTTTCATAATTTTAAGATTTTTTTATTCATTCATTAAATTGCATTTATTTTTTGCTCTTGCATATAAGTTGCAGTGTGTATTAAAAATGATAACATTAACTCTTTTTTAAATAAAATTTAAATATGTTTAATATATAAGGGCTCCTTTTTGCATTTACGCATAATGAATGTTTGATATTTGGTATTTTCTTTGTCTAGTTCTAGCATTTAAGTACGTGTTTATTAAAAATAATCTCTCAATATGAAAATATTAATGTGAAAAACGTTGAAGATTTTGTGATGAAGATCAAAGGCTGGTTTTCATTTATGGTACTGTGCTTCGACCATGTTCCTTTCATGTTGTGTCGTCTAGAATCTCAAACTTATATTTCTCCATATAATAACACGGAAAACATCAATTCTCATTTTCACTTGAACTGTCCTGTTACAACTGTGCGCCTGCTGTGCGCCAACCGTTGGTTACCAATTGCCCGAGGAGCGATTCGCGACATGCAACCTGCCAGTGGTTAGAAGATAGATATATCGAAATGTTGAGTTCTTAAGCTGAATATGTCGATGAAGCAATTCCAATAGGTCTTGAAATTTTGGATAACTCAGAAGGAAATACTTCACAAAGATAGGATCATCTATCAATCTGTAGAAAATTGTGTGAAATTCCCCTTCCTCATCACTTGCCCGGTACAAGGGATGAATCCAGAATCTTTTCTTTCTCCTTTTCTGTTTTCGCTTGAGAAGAATGTAAAAACATGTTACCACAACGTCTTCCTCGTCCTGATTCATTTCGTAAACTGGCACGTTGTAGTTTGACAACAACAGTGCCTGAACGTACAATGAAAATGCACGCAACACGACACGACAGGTGCACAGTAGGAACACAGTATGAGCATGACGCCTCAAGTGAAAACCAGCCTTTATTGTACTTGATGACATGTTACTGATTAAACCATTGCCATAAAGTCGGTTTTCAATAGAAAATCAATTTAATTTCTGCAACATGATACCTAGGTTCCTAATATACATACATATATATATATCTACACGGGTACCACTTTGGTAGGTAAATTGTTTTTAATGAATTAAATGTATTTTTTTTCTAATTTCATATTATATCAATTCCCAAGTTAATGGCTTTGAACTCTCGATTAAATTAAAGCTTTTGGATTATGCTAAGTTTAACTAATTGCAAGACCAACTGAAATTATGGCTAGTTGTAGACTGAAATCATCCTGAATAATAATTAATACGTGTTATTTACAATTAATGTAGTTACCTATGGCTTTATTCGAAATGTTGATAATTTTCAAAATAATCAGTTATAATTTAGCAACATAGCAACTTATCTAAATATGTTTTTATTTTTATTTATGTATATTTTATGCTAATGGCGGTTTTCCCCTAAACGGACAGTTGAGTTTATGTCCTGTTTGTGTTTTTTAGAACAAAACAGAAACAAAACGAAACAAACCCAAAACTCTTGTTTCCATCAAGCGGGCTACATTTTGTTCGAGTTTTGTTTTTGTTTTCAGTCCTTTTCCACTGGTTGTCGGGAGGAAGTCATATCACATTTTTCCAATAACCAGCCAACATGTTTAGAGAATATTTTTTTATTCTTAGTTATGGCTGGTTTATACCCACCTCGAACTCCGTCGATGGATATCTGGGAAACCGCTCTAAGGGTTTTTTTGAAATCGTGATGGTGTGATACGGACCGTGGGGCTCACCAAGTTAAAATATTTTCAAGGTCATCGTACTTCCGGTTACATCGGAAGTCGATACTAACTTTCTTATTTTAAATGGAACCCCCCGTATATTATTGCATTTTTGGAAACATCATTCATTTTTAAGTTGAAAACATATAGCACACTCCATACTTAGGATTGACCGTTTCCGAGATATTTCAATTTTTAAACAAAAATTGACAGATGCACTGTCAGCAAAATTTAGTTTTCCCGGTTTATTTTTTGTGCAAATTGGACATTTTGTAGAGGAAAACCTAATTTATCGAATTTGACAAGAAAATTTTCCAGTTTTTATACAGGGTGGTCAATTTTTTTTTATCGAATATGAAGTTCAGAATAGGTGGAAAACTCGAAATTTTTAAATGGAAATCCCTAATTTTTTTGCAATAGTATACAAGGGGTTCCATTTAAAATAAGGAAGTTAGTATCAACTTCCGGTATAACCGGAAATACGATGACCTTGAAAATATTTTAGCTTGGTAGGCTCCACAGTCTGTATCATACCATCACAATTTCAAAAAAATCCTTCGAGCAGTTTCGCAGATATCCATCGATGGAGTTCGTGGTAGGTATATGTACGGTTAAAGTGTTTACTTGGTTAGTTTGTATCCTAGCCAAGTAAACACTTTAATCGTACACANCAATATTCCGCAGAGAAACTTCTAATAGTATTTTTTTCCCGAAAAAAAGGTACCTATAATGACTGGTCTATAATGCTCTGATACATACCTACATACATATGTATCATCAGCATACATAATAGTTTTTACATCAACTCTTGAGGGCAAGTCATTTGTATATAAAACGTACGACAAAAGACCCAATATCGATCCCTGAGGTACACCCCTTTCTATCAATATTACGTTTGACTTTATGAGAGCACCAGTATCGTCCGTTTCTACAACACACTGCTTCCTATTCAGCAGGTAAGATTTTATCAATTCTGAGGCAACACCTCGAATGCCATACATTTGAATCTTTTTAATCAGAAAAGTCGGAAGAAAGTGGGCATTGGAGGAAACAATTGCTTTCAGAACCGAAACATTCGCAAGCAACTCGTCCAAGATGGGGCCCCGGGCGTGGCGGAAGACAAAGCGGTTTACTCATTATTACAAGGGAAACGGATTATTCAAAACGCATATAGAAGACAACAGGGGTCTAATTGGAGGATCTCTCGGTGCATCCCCAGCAAAAAGCGCCCCCTGCCGGGCGAGCCGAGAGTTCGCCTTAATTACCGCCCGGGGAGGATTCGGGATTTTTTATAGTTGGTGCCGCTCTCTTAAGGCCCTACACTTTTCTGATGTATTTTGTAGACTGGATTGGATGAGGTTTTAGAACAGGAGTGGATCTTTTCATGAGACTATTAGGTACTAAAGGAAGTAGAAGAATAGGTTTTAAGCAGCTTCATTCAAATTTTCCAACCACAGAAGCTTTAAGAATGGAAGAGGATACAGAAAATAGGTATAAGTACATTTTATATGTATATAACAATTGAGAACTGTTGCAAAACGTTCAGAGAATTCTAGAGCAGATTCTACATAACAAAAATACGAAAAAGTTTCTATAAACGTAGGTCCGCAAATGCTTCGTTTTCGAAATACAGGATGTCAAAAAAAAAATTTAAAATACGTTTTTTATTGCTAATTTCTAAATTTTCCATTGGAAATCGTTTAAATTTGGGTCAATACATTTATGATACGTGGGTTATAATTTGGTATAATCGTTTGCATTTCAGACCCATCAGGGGCGTAGATATGGGGGAGACCTATTGATTTTTAACCAGAAAACTTACGCCACTGATTCTTCTACTGGTTTTTGCTTTATTATTAGGAAACTCATTTATTTTAGAGCAATAAGGCGACTTTCAAGATATTGCAAATTTTAAAAAATCATGCTAATCTATCTATGAAACCAGTACCTTCTAAAAAAAACATAGTTGGTAACTGTCACTGAAAAATTATGTGCGTTGTCACTATGGCGAAATAAATGACCCAAATTTAACGATTTCCAGTGAAAAATTTAGAAATTATAAATAAAAACATTTTTTTTGGCGTCCTGTATTTCGAAAACGAAGCCTTTGCGGTCCTACGTTTATAGGAATTTTTTTGCAACACCCTCTATATCCTGTATATAAAATATGTCACTTTAATTCTAATTATTTAAACTTCAGTAACTATAGATCTTGATAACGAGGAGTTTCATCTATGTCATAAGAAAAAAATAATTACTCTGCTTCTGAGAATATGTTGCGCTTATTCTGACCAATAAAAGTCCTCCACATATAGTAAATACTTGACGTCGAGGCAAGAAATTATTAACATAAATGTTACCAAAACTTAACCCTGAGGAACTCAGGCATTGCACTAAATTGTATCGATTTAAATCCTTGACACTGAACAAATTGTTGTCCGCCATAAAGTTTTGGCTAAATAGTTGACACAGCAAGAAATTATTAATATAAATGTTAAGTAATAATAGACCCAGAACTGAACCCTGAGGAATCCAGACATTGCACTAAATTGTATCGACTTAAATCCTTGGCATTGAGCAAATTGTTGTCCGCCATAAAGTTTTGGCTAAATAGTTGACACAGCAAGAAATTATTAATATAAATGTTAAGTAATAATAGACCCAGAACTGAACCCTGAGGAATCCAGACATTGCACTAAATTGTATCGACTTAAATCCTTGGCATTGAGCAAATTGTTGTCCGCCATAAAGTTTTGGCTAAATAGTTGACACAGCAAGAAATTATTAATATAAATGTTAAGTAATAATAGACCCAGAACTGAACCCTGAGGAATCCAGACATTGCACTAAATTGTATCGACTTAAATCCTTGGCATTGAGCAAATTGTTGTCCGCCATAAAGTTTTGGCTAAATAGTTGACACAGCAAGAAATTATTAATATAAATGTTAAGTAATAATAGACCCAGAACTGAACCCTGAGGAATCCAGACATTGCACTAAATTGTATCGACTTAAATCCTTGGCATTGAGCAAATTGTTGTCCGCCATAAAGTTTTGGCTAAATAGTTGACACAGCAAGAAATTATTAATATAAATGTTAAGTAATAATAGACCCAGAACTGAACCCTGAGGAATCCAGACATTGCACTAAATTGTATCGACTTAAATCCTTGGCATTGAGCAAATTGTTGTCCGCCATAAAGTTTTGGCTAAATAGTTGACACAGCAAGAAATTATTAATATAAATGTTAAGTAATAATAGACCCAGAACTGAACCCTGAGGAATCCAGACATTGCACTAAATTGTATCGACTTAAATCCTTGGCATTGAGCAAATTGTTGTCCGCCATAAAGTTTTGGCTAAATAGTTGACACAGCAAGAAATTATTAATATAAATGTTAAGTAATAATAGACCCAGAACTGAACCCTGAGGAATCCAGACATTGCACTAAATTGTATCGACTTAAATCCTTGGCATTGAGCAAATTGTTGTCCGCCATAAAGTTTTGGCTAAATAGTTGACACAGCAAGAAATTATTAATATAAATGTTAAGTAATAATAGACCCAGAACTGAACCCTGAGGAATCCAGACATTGCACTAAATTGTATCGACTTAAATCCTTGGCATTGAGCAAATTGTTGTCCGCCATAAAGTTTTGGCTAAATAGTTGACACAGCAAGAAATTATTAATATAAANTTAATATAATATTCGCTTATTTAAAAACTACCTAGGAACTTGTTTTCTTTTTGTAGAATTAGGAGAGAAGTAAAGTAAAATTTATTTGGCCAATTGTCAAATTTGAAAGATAAAGCCTACTACTGACTTTTGCAGTATTTTCTAATGAACACTGTTAATATCTTGTGTCAGTTAAAACGTTTTTTCTTGAAAACTATAAAGTTTTTTAAAATTTAACAAGAGTAAAAAAATTTTTAAAATTAAATTCTGCACATATATATTTTTTACTCTATTTTAAAGATAACTTCTGAGTGTTGGAACAAAATTATTTATTTACCTTCATTAGTACTCGACTGGCTAAGCACGTCGCCCAAAAGATCCTTTATCAAAAACGATTTGTGCTCTTGCATAGTTCATTTAAATCGAAAACAAAAACACTACCGCATAATACCACACACAAAAATAACAAACAATGACGAAACAACGATTAAACACTAAATAATATGCAGATAATAACTCTAATTGCGATATGGATTAAAAAAAATTGAGGAGGAATCCGACAGACAAAAATCCGAGGGACTGTATCCGTAATAGATACAGAGATTTGATAAACTGTGACATGAGGTGACAGCGGTGGTGATAAATGGGAAGTTTTACGCTCTAAGCGGCGTAACCGCAGCATCCCTAATAGACATCAACCCCTATATTCGCAGACTCCTCCCACGGGTTCAGAGACTCCACCTTTCTTAATCTTCCCTTCAAGGGAGCCACCAGAAGCGTCACGCTTCGCGAATTCTTTCCGCGAATTTAAAAATGTCTTCTGATTGCGTTGGCTGGAATCTTACAAAAAACTGGTTTAGTTTGTTCGTTTACCACTGAGAACTTTTTATTTTCTGCGTTCCTAGTATTTTTGCCTTTTTATTAAAAAATCCCTACACACTGATTTTCCGAAAAAATCGCAGCGGGTCACAAATTACGAACTGGATCATCTCATAACTGATTCAACAGTCAAAAACCTATAGTATTACTGTAAAGTGGGTCTGTTTAATCTCAAAGTGAATTTTGTTCATAAAAAGCAGAAGAAAGATGATAAAAACCAATCTTCGATAACATCTGCGTAAAAATTTACGCAGGGAATGTCTTAATAATAAACATAAAACAATATAACCTTTTGCAATGACACACTTACTACAAAATCAATGAAAGTTTGTTCAAAAATGTATGCCATTATATAAAAATTATAATTTTTTTAAAGTATATGATGTTTCACTGGTTTTTGATTCAATTGGGAATTTGTTAAGGTCACTTAAAACCTTAAAAAAGCATGGCTTTATACACTGTTTGTATTCTTCATGCACTAGGTATATGGAAGTCGTTTTGGTATCTGGCATCATGATCATCGACAATTTAAGGCTGGTTTTCATTTAGGGTACTGTGCTCCGACCATGTTCCGTTCATGTTGTGTCGTCTAGAATCTCAAACTTATATTTCTCCATATAATAACACGGAAAACATCAATTCTCATTTTCACTTGAACTGTTCCGTTACAACTGTGCGCCTGCTGTGCGCCAACCGTTGGTTACCAATTGCTCGAGGAAGCGATTCGCGACATGGAACCTGCCAGCGGTTAGAAGATAGATATATCGAAATGTTGAGTTCTTAAGCTGAATATGTGGACGAAGCAATTCCCATAGGTCTCGAAATTTTGGATAACTCATTAGGAAATACTTCACAAATTTGATAGAATCATCTATCAATCTGTAGAAAATTGTGTGAAATTCGCCTTCCTCATCTCTTGCCCGGTACAAGGGATGAATCCAGAATCTTTTCTTTCTCCTTTTCTGTTTTCGGTTGAGAAGAATGTAAGCAAAACATGTTACCACAACGTCTTCCTCGTCCTGATTCATTTCGTAAACTGGCACGTTGTAGTTTGACAACAACAGTGCCTGAACATACAATGAAAATGCACGCAACACGACACGACAGGTGCACAGTAGGAACACAGTATGAGCATGACGCCTCAAGTGAAAACCAGCCTTTATTGTACTTGATGACATGTTACTGATTAAACCATTGCCATAAAGTCGGTTTTCAATAGAAAATCAATTTAATTTCTGCAACATGATACCTAG
>NW_019419203.1:6575-9361 GCF_000390285.2 Anoplophora glabripennis | reverse complement strand
CAAACTTGCAGGTATTGGAGTCGGGAAAATCCTCATTGGATGGCAGAGACACATACCCAACACCCACAGAAGTTAAATGTGTGGGCTGGAATAATTGTCAACAGAACAGTAGGGCCTTTCTTCTTTGAAGGAACCCTTACAAGAGAAAGATATTTAGAGTTTTTACAAAATGACCTTGTTCCAGCGCTTGCAGTAATTTTTCCTAACGATAATGACCCTGATATTTCTGATGACATCATATGGTTTCAGCAAGACGGTGCACATCCGTGTGCAAAACCACCTGACACCAAATTGTGCATGTGCCACAAGCACCTGACACCAAAATATATGTGCAAAAAAAAACACAAAACGATCCAGTTTTACACTAAAAGAAAAAAAACTATTTTTACCAAAACATGCACTTTTTCTGTTTTTACTAACTCTCCACCCTGTGGACAAATTTCTACATCCCCATACTACAACCGTCGGACAGCTGCTTCCCCAAGGACTATTCCCCCTCGGGCACCAATAAGATCGCGGCTCCCGATTTTCGACTACTGTGCGTATCTTCGCCCTGGTTTCCTCCTGGTTGGTTGTCGAGCGGCTGACAGACACCCGGATTCGGCTCTGGCTAAAGTCGAAGCAGAAAACTTCTCGCAGAGACTTCTAACTAGCGGGAATGAGTCAGGCGGTTGTGAGAAATCAAACCTCGCATTGATTTACTACTAACTATATATTGAATAATAATGTTCAGAGAGACAGTCTAATCGCTGCCGCTCTGTCTAGAAAAATGTTACAAGCAAAACAAAGAACAACCAAAAATATTATTTGGTACTTATATTGAATATTGTTCAGAGAGACAATCTGATCGCTGCCGCTGTGTCTAGAAAAATGTTACAAGCAAAACAAAGAACAACCAAAACTACTATTTGGTACTTATATTGAATATTGTTCAGAGAGACAGTCTAATCGCTGCCGCTCGGTCTAGAATAATGTTACAAGCAAAACAAAGAAAAACCTAAAATTACTATTTAGTACACTTACCAAAATTTCCGAAAAAGAATTGTTAATCCACTGAGAAAACAGGACACTAAATGGCACCCACCGTGCACTGTTCGCTCCGTCGCGGTGACCACAATTTGACTAACATCAAATAGTAACCCAAAAATCAATCCCGGTTGACTTGTAATTAATTCCCGACTTAGACCGTCGGATGCCCGTGACTCTGTAGTCCCCGGACTATTATCTAGTAACCCAGCTAATCGTCCCGAAACCCGACTACTGACTCCCTAGTCCCTGCAACCACTTTGGACTCCCTGAGTCCTACAACTATTTTCGGATCCCGGATCCTCGCAATAATCCCCCGATTCCCGGACCCCCGCAACGACTCTGTAGTCCCCGCAACGACTGACTCTAGTAAAATATGGCCCAAACAAGACCTACTGTCCTGCACTAGAAAATAATACTTCCAATTCCGCGAGCCCCGTAACGACTGACTCCTTTTTCAGATTCTCCAAGCTCCCGATTTTTCCGATGCTTTAACCTCGCCCTGTATGCTAAAACTCTCCTAATTAAAACATGGCCGAATCGATCCCACCAATTAATTATTTCATTTTTTTCAATAAATTATTCCCACTTAAGAGTGTTGTCTTTTATCATAAAAAGAGGGTGTAAACTATACCGTCGACCAGTACTAAAAAGGCGTAACGGCTCCTTTCTGTAACCGTAGCTTTTTCCTCAAGGCCCGAAAGTTCTCAGGAACCGTTATCTTTTCAAAAGTTGTTGAAATGACAGTTTTCGAAAGGAGTCATGTTAGAGATAAAATTTAGCACCTTCATATCCGGCCAGATTCCGTAACTTTGGAGATTTGTTTATTTTAAATCACACCGAACTACTTTACGATGCCGCGCCTTTCATCCAAGTCCGTGGGAACGGCTTCTTTCTCAGCGAACTATACCATCGCCTGTTTCTAGCCCTTGGTTTAACTTAACTAGGTACCTACTATACAGTATGTCTATATCTACTAGATTTGCGATTTACTACAATACTTCCCCCTTTGAAAAAGTTACTGCCTACACACTGGGCAGTGACCTTTTTGAATTACTTATCATACCTGACAGCTTCTAACCAAATTACTATGTAACCTATTTATCGCAAAATCTTACGTATCAAGCTATCAGCCATGATTCTAGGGGGAAACCTTAACCTAATTACAATCTTACTCAGGTGGACAATCCCACTGTTACCTATAACTAATACATCACTCCGTGATTCACTGTTAACGCACCGCACTGGTTAGGGCGCACTTACGAGTCTGATTGCCTACCTGTTAGGCAAGGGAACAGAGGATATAGCCTCGGTGGTGGTCCTCCTGTCCTTGATTCTGGAGCGTTTGGTTCTGGCACCGGGTTAGCTGCCCTCTCAACGTCGTTGATTTCCTTTGGGTCTTCGTCCTGCTCCTTGGCGTCTTTCCTACGCTGCTGATGTATTACCCACATGGTTAGGGTATTCCACAGACACGCCAGCATCTGAATCCCACCTCCTACCGTTTGGTATAATTGCAACGCGTTCAGCACTACTCCGAACACATACTTGCAAACTCGAAAAATAATATAGAATCCTATCATTCCACTGATGAATATACCCAAATCTGTGAACCATCCCCATAACTGTCTCATAGTGGAGTGAGCCAACTCCTTCATTTCGTCAGGGTCAAACATGCCTAACGTGGAGAAACCTTGTCCTCCTGCACCCATTCCTGCTACTCGACGGGCAATAATATTTTCGACTACCTTTCGTTCGGTGCC
>NW_019419203.1:1502-5940 GCF_000390285.2 Anoplophora glabripennis | reverse complement strand
GGCAATGCTCCGTAACGTAACAACGAACATGTTACGGCCTGTTGCAAAAGGTGACACGGTTCGCTGCGAAAGTATGTGTGGTTTTGGTCGTATCATTCATTCCTTAACGTAACAAAATAAGGTTACGAGAGGACACAGGAACATAAACTCGCAGTATGAACCTGACTGCAATAATGGTTTCGTCACTCCAATTGCAGTTAGCAGCAGCAAATTATAAGAAACGGAAATCTCCGGAAATCTTTTCTTTACTCCACTCCATGGCACAAACACAGAAAAACACACTCTTCCTAGTCACTGACGAAACAAAAAATAAGACAAAATCACATGTGCAATAGGCAACGTTACGGCCAAAAGGGTAAACCCGTCTCAACATGTGGCAGAAAGTACTGTTGCACCCTTTGATGCGACGACTAAAAACCGACAACTGATGGTACTAGCTGTAACGTAACATGTTCGGTGTTACGTTACGGGGCATTTGACACAAATGGTTACCCGCCTTAATGGTTCAAACTTCTCTGTTCTAAATTCTGCAAGTTTGCGCCTTGACCTTGAAACTTTCTCAAATTTCTATTACAATTTTATTGTACCTACTTTTTTTAAACGTAAACTGAATTTTATTCTGTTAATTGTTTCGTATGTTCCAATACATTTTCATAACTTTCATACGATTTCGAAATGTTCCTCGTTTCGTTCAGATTTCCGTTTCACCTTTTCTTCCATCTCCCTTCTCTTCTTAAAATTATAATGATTTTGCTACCCCTAGGTGTACGTCCAACAATTTTTTTTATTTCATAAATGCACACAGCTTTTCATCGAAATTATTCTGAAACTAACAGCAAAATATATTTTACATATTTTTTCCTCGATATTCGATTTATTATTACACTGTTTGTACCTTTAATAATAATTTCTTCAGCACAGATGCTCTTCTGCACCTTTCTCGACCGGCCCGCGGGCGTCCCTGGCTTCGGACTCGCGACTCTCACACCTCGAATATTTAATATTTATTATGACTCGTCCGGAGCCCCGGGGGGTTCCTTTACGGCTACTGCCCCCTCCCGCCCCCCCCGCCGCCGATATATTCACAATAGGAATTCCACGTATGGAAATTATATTTTAATTTATCACTTATTTTTCTATTGTCCATTTACATCGGGGTGTTAATTTTATTTATTTGTTGTATCCATTATGCCGTTTGCTCCGTAGTGTTAATGTGGAATCTCTATTTCTTCTTTGGGAAGGAGGATTTTAATTCTGGGAGAAATTTATGTCAGAGCTCGACGGATTGAGAGAAAGGATTCCGGAATGGTGGAGTTCTAGGAGGGATTGGAACTATTCATCAGTAGACAAATAGGGAAAAGTCGTAGAAACTAATTTTTCATAATTATTAACTGCTGTCAGTAGTAGGAATTATTGGATATTTTAAGAAGTTTTGTTACCGAATACTAGTCCAATTAAATAAGCCTTTAAATCAAAATTTTGGTCAACTTGCCTGATTTTTTGATATGAGTTAGTTTAGTTAGATATCTCAAAAGGGGTAAGGGCTAGAAAAAAAAGTTTCGTATAAAAGTTGTAAAGCATATAATTCTACCTAAAAATGGCATCTTGACTTTTTCTTATACTATTAAAATTAACAGAGTTAGGGAGGCTACAAGTTAAAGGAAGATTTCAGAAATTTAAAAATATCGTAAGCAGAAAAATGAATGAATTTTGCAATTTTTTTTCAATCTACTCTAAAAAATGTAACTTTTCTTTTCAGAGAAATAGATATAATTTTTAATTTTTAATAAGAAATTTATAACAATTTCAAATTGTTAATCGTTAATTTTAATGATTTAACAAAACTAAAACAATTTTTTTCTATACTATTCGATTGATTATTTGAAATAATGGAAAGTTGCCTTCGAAATTTTTTTTACGTTTGTTTTTTAGATAGATACAAATTAATTTAGCTTTTTATCTTTTAGCTCCTATGACATTGCCAGAACAAAGACAAAAAATCACGTTCGCTTTATCGCACTCATGGTACCGAAGTCGTGGATACCTCGTATGCCTATGACAGAGATAGATTACTTCGTTCATCATTGACAATGCGCGTGCGTCAGTAAACGTGTGTTTCTTTAAATTATTGTATGCTCAATATCCATTGTTAATCTCAAAAAGGTAAATATTAATAAGGACTAATATTTTTTGTTGATTAAATTTTGTAAAAGCTCGATATTTTTACGCATTCTTGTCTATATAAAACATGTGGAAATTTATTTATTAATATTTGCAAACTTGTAGTCTGAATTATATTAATAATAACATAGTGGTAACAATAACATAAATATATATCTTATAATTTCCTGTCCAAAACATTAAGAAAACAAGAAATTTTCTTAGAAGGAAACTGCCCCAACCCGAACACTCTGCTTTTCAAGACTTTTATATATGCTGTAGATAGTGTAGAACATAAAAAATTAAGAGACACGTATTTTTTTTATCGGCGGAAAAACATATTTACGGTGTGAAATCCACCCTCAAAGTTCGCCCCCCAAAACAGTTTTTTCAAAATTTCTGGGGTTCTAATCAATATTTTGAAATAAAACAAAATGGAAATTACTTATTATAAAAACAACCTTTATTTTTTATTTCAGAAAAACTATATTTTTATTTATAAAAAAATTATATTTACTCAAAAAGAATTAAAAATATGATTTATGTAAACAAATTGACAAAATGAAATTGACCTGTTTCGGGGTTTTCGTTAAAATCTCTCTTTAGGGGGTGAGCAACAAATTTGAAATTGTTATAACTTTCTTATTAAAAATTAAAAAATATATACATATATTTATCTGAAAAGAAAGGGTACATTTTTTAGAGTAGATTGAAAAAAAAATTACAAAATTCATTCATTTTTCTGCTTGTTATGATTTTTTAAATCATAAATATCATCATTAAAATTTAAATTTTTCTGAAATCTTCCCTTAACTTCTAGCCTCCCTAACTCTGTTAATTTTAATAACACAAGAAAAAATCAAGAGGCCATTTTCATGTAGAATTGTATGCTTTACAACTTCTATATGACACTTTTTTTTCTAGCCCTTACCCCTTCTGAGTTATCTTGAAAAATCCCTTTGTTTTATCTTTTTTCACCCTTGGCCGGGGGTTGTACAAAAAATTACTGTCACTTATTGTCATAACATACCTCAAACTAACTCATATCAAAAATTCAGGCAAGTTGACCAAAATTTCGATTTAAAGGCTTGTTTAATTGGACTATTATTTTTAGGACCGTACACGAGAACATTTTTTTCTGAACTCTTAATTAAGAATTTTCAAATCAAATATTATCTGATGTTTTTTTTTTTCAGTAAGCAAAACTAGCTTTCTGAAAAAAAATTTGCTAATAGATACCTAGCTATTAATTAAATATTACACTTTTAGAGTACACTCCTAAAGGACTGAATGCTTCGAGAACTTAAATCATAATGTAAGACAGTGAACTATCATGAGGACGGCTAAAAATATTCCTTACTATGTTACTAGCCAGCGAAATTATTAAAAAAATATTTTATCGAATTATTTTGTTTCTAAGCAACAACCGTAACACAAAAACTCGAATTATTTTACGTACTTGTTATATAAACGGCTATTCTATGTAACCAGCTCAAAATTTAACTGAAACACCTAAGCGTCAACTTTTTTTGAGAAAAACGCTTCGATTTCGATATACCATTTTTCAGATTTAGTTGTAAATTTTTTAAATCGATCTAATTTGCGTCGTTTTTATGAAAAGTGCTTTTCATTTAGCCTTTTATAACAAAAACTAAGAAAATTGTTATAGTTATTTTTAATTCTTTATTTGTTCCGAGATGCTTATGATGTTAAAATGCTTAACTATTTAATTTGGTTGGCCTTATCATGATAAATATTAGTTCTTGTATCTTGTTATTTATTACATTCATACCTTACGTTTTTTGCTGTTAGGTTTTAATATTGAGGGTCACTGTACACTTGTGGCAAAATAAAGTGCGGCTCCGTTGCGGTAACGGAACGGTGATCTGCCCATAGATAACTCACAGGTCCGTTTGTTATTACAGTAGAGCGCCGATTATCCGAAATAATTGGTTCAGAGGGTGTTCGGATAATCGATTTTTCGGATAACCGAACATTTCTGGAAAAACGTCTACTTCTTTGTTAGGGTAGTGGGATGGGTGGGATACAAAGAAAACACGTTTATTGGACAGGAAATACATTACACCGTAATAATTTTTAATGACACACTAGAGTATTACATATGTACAGTATAAAACAAACATATAGCCTAAAGTAGGGATTGCACATACGTAAACTTTTTTGGTCCATTGACTAAGATGTGATAAAAAAAACAGTACTGTACAAAATTAACCTAAAAGAAAAAATCGAACATGTTTGTTTGCTTAAGTTTTGAGAC
>NW_019419203.1:0-614 GCF_000390285.2 Anoplophora glabripennis | reverse complement strand
ACAAAAAAGTATCCAATACAAAAGTTGTAGATCATGCAAAAATCTACAACTTTTGTAGAGGTCACTTTTTAACATAACCTCAAAATTTCCGAAAAACATTTTTTTTCTGATTTTTCGTTTCTTCTTATTGCCGCACAAATAATTTAATTTTAACAAAACTTGGTAAAAGTATACCTTTCTGTGTCTTAAATATTCACAAATTTTTTTAGATAAAAAAATCAATCATGATTCTGAGATATTCATTTTCTTCGGCCTGAAACACTTTTCTTTCAAAGAAAAATTCTACTTAGAAAAATCATCGTACGGAGTTCTGCTGGTAATCATTTTTTTCGTTTTGACATATACTTTTTGGTAAAATAAAAAAATCTGTAATCACAGTTCAAAAACATGCTCAAAAATGCAAAAAAATAAAAAGTGACTTGCAATAATGAATTTTTCAGTTATTGTTGATAATTTGTTTAAATTAAAAAAACATTCAAAAACTGATTGCACCATTCAATTCTGCGGAATTTTTTTTTTAAAAACTGTCTCATTGTTTGACCCAAAACTTTATTTTTGTACAGTATTGCTATAAACATAAGTCGAATAGTGAATAAATAAAATAAATAATAATT
>NW_019419202.1:0-9362 GCF_000390285.2 Anoplophora glabripennis | reverse complement strand
AATTCTTATAAACGAAAAACGTATTTAAAATAAATAAAACTGTAAGTAACAATAAAATCAAAAGTATACGGTTCCATTAAAAATTTTCGACTTGACCTCTAAATGACCTTCAAGGTCATAGTCAAGGTCACCGTTGGATTGCTCACTCAAAACTCTGCAACTTATTTCCTAATCATTTTTTTGTTTGAGCAATATTTTCTGAGATAGAAGGGGGGTTCCAAACTTTTTGAACACCCTGTATATATATTAGACTCATATCTGTATCTACATCAATAAGAGAACTTTTCTTTACAATTTCAGATACAGAATTTAGTTTTAAAAATGAATATTAAATCAATTAATCAAAAAACGTTATTTTCTTGCTGTTATAACAATTTTCCACTTATTACTATAAATAAAAATATTAGTTTTCGCTGGATTTACTTTTTTAAGGTCTTAACTTAATTATTTAATGGTTTATTAAACAAACAAACAAAATTGTACATTATTATTAAACTTTATTTAACAATAAATTTCACGGATTTTTCATGAAATATTTTTATTTTTTGTTATTTTTTGTTTTTTCAACTAGTATTTCAATTTTTTAAGAAAAATAAAATGCACCATCTTAAAGTAGCGATTTTAAGCTTTAAAAAGTGCTCTCATAAAGTTTCAATATCACAGTTACAACTATAGTTTTTGATCTATAAAGTATGGCCTAAAAAGTCAAAATTGTGATTTTTTAAAATTATTGAATATGTTTTGCTCAATATTTTTCAAATTAAATTTTTAAGATTTTTTCCGTATCGCTCACTGTTTCAATCGTCATTTGAAGAGTAATCTGTGAAAGTTACAGATATTTATTTTAAAAATTAAAAGAATGAGCTATTTTATTATTATTGTACAAAATTATAGAATGACGTAACTTTGTATACGTACTAATATTTTTTTTTCTCAAGTTTAAAGACATTAAATTTTGATAGCCGGATGACTCGTCTTTCATTTAAATTTTTGTGAGGTCGATTTGATCAATTAGATCAAAAGTTATAACAAATTTAGTGTAGCGCGCTCGGGGCCGCGCGCTTTTCGAGAGCTATACTTTGGGGCCGCCCGTCTCATTTTTCGTACGTTAGAAAAAAAATTCTAGTCTTCAATTCGCATTTTAGAAAAAAACTATTTTAATTTAATTATATTTTTTTACATATTTTGCAAAAACTAATTTTGCAACTAATTTGTTAAATAAATAATTTAGCGTACACTCTACAGTTGGTAACTTTTTATATGTTGTTTCTGACAACTTTACAAAGCGAAAAATAAAAAGTTCTCTCTTCCNCGTTGAGCAAAAAGCAAAAGAACAAAATGTTAAAGACGCATTGAAGCAACAGGGGTTGGAAAGGCATTTATCTACATTTCTACATTTTCTACATTAAACAGAAGCAACATTGAAAATAAAACTGCAAGTGTTTGAAAATTATTTCCAGACGGATCAAAAATAGAAATTAAAGAATGCTGCAACGTTGTTACTATTGAAAAAGTGCATTCATTTTATTTTAATATGAAAGTGTATTTTCAGAAGATCAGCCTCCAATATTTCTATTGTTATTGATATTGTATTATCCATAAACTTCTCTAATTTATCGGGCATAATCCTTAATACTTAACGATAGTTTATTTCCGTAAACCTAAATATGTTAGTAAATACCTAATTTAATGAATGAATGCATCTGAGGGATACAGAGAAATCAAAGCAAAAACCACAGCTAGAACTTGAATTATAAAACCACTAATGATATCTTCTATAAATAAATATAACTGCACTACACGGTAAAATTATACCAAAGAAATTCTAAATAAGTAAAAAATAAGTTTCATACTCAACCATAACAAAACATTTCCGCCAATGACTCATTCAGCAAATGACACTTACGCCATTGAACAGTGATCTAGATAACCATAGATATCACGGTAAAAGGAATTGTTGATAAAAACCCAACCCATACTGTATTATCCACAATTTGCAACCAGCGCCCTCGCTAACGGTACGATAAACCATCTTACTTGGTTTTACAAACTTTTTGACACCTCCTCTGCAAGTACTGGTGGCCACTGGCCATTGTTGGTGGCATTGTCAACTTAGCAACATAACCACAATAAGACATGACAGAATAGTCAAAGTATGCTCCTAATTCCAAATCTTCCAGTAAAGACGTCACTATTTCCTTCTTGCTTTAATATTTATTTTGATGAATTCATTACTCATTATTCAATATCATTCCAATGAAAAATTAGGAAAGTAATGATGTTACTGATTTTATTTTGTTTACAGCTGTGAATACGACCTTATTGTTAGAATGTAATCGGGAAACTCTGCGAAAATTAAGATGGGTATTAATCGAACGCGACGAAGTCGTGGTACTTTCATCTCGACACCAGTTCGGGAACGACTTTTAGTTACGGCCTCCATTAGACCATGTCCCGTTCGACAGTAAAGCAGCGTAAGCCGCAATTAGTGGAATCGTTGTTAATTAAATGGAGCTCGTTGTCTAATTGCTCCTAAACGGCGCGAATCGGTTCAAACTGCATATACAGGGTACGTCAAAAATGTCACGTTAAACTTTCCAGCGGTTCAAAAAATTTATGACGTGCCTATTGATTGATTTGTGATATTTAACCTGAAACTAATGTTGGTATTACCAAGCCATTGACAAATTTTAGATATTCCCATTTAAAGGAGGAATCTATATAACAATGGTCGATAAATAGCGTAACAACGTATTTTTCTCTCGATGGTCGCGCTTGTAATTGTTTTGTAAACAAGTGGCGTGTTTCACAGTGGTTAGGTACGAGGCAGATAACGCGATCTTCGTTAGCCCATTAAATAGGTGCACCAAACTGGAAACTGTATAGACTTGGAACAATAAAGGTATTGTTACTGCCTGCGCCGGATATACAAGGAATCAATTCATCGTTATCGTTTGTTGCAGTCGCGTATCATTTCCCTGGTAATTTCATGAAGAAAGTACTTGGTATTTACATTTTACAGTTATTAGGGAAAGTTTCTTAAACCCCCTGAAATATGCCGTCTTGTTCTTCTAAAAAAAAGTTAGTAATCAAACAATAAGCACAATTCCTGCAAAATTGTTTAAAAACTTACCAGTGCATCCACCATATTTAACACCAACTTACCTTGTGTCCCGTAAATATAAGTTTCCATCAATCTCTCTCACACAAAACTGCGCTCTGTACGATGTTGCCAGTTGTCGAAAATACTTGACTCAAATATGAGACTTCTTTCTACTTGAACTCCGTACTTGGGAAGTATCTTAATAGTAGTCATTGAAGCTTTTCTCCTCCGAATTCTTTGAAACTGAACCGATCGACTTGAAATTTGGCAGATAGTTAGAGAACAGGTCAATGAACATTAGTGACATAGCGCCGATTGACGCTTCCACCCTATTGGGGGGGTTGACACCCCTTCTCGGGGGTAGATATTTTTTTCAAAAATAACGCTGGAAACCGATAGAGAATCAAATTTTGAGCAAAAAATATTCGAAGAATTTTTTCGAGAAATCAATAGTTTTTTAGTTATTCACGATTGAAAACTTGGAATTTTGAGTGAAAAAAAAAACTTTTTCAAAGTATTTTTCGCGAATAACTCAAAAACTACGCATTTTATTAAAAAAAGTGTAATGAACAAAAATGTAGCTTATAAATAAACAAAGAAAATCGTTTTTTAAAAAGTGTTGTACGTCCTATACAAAGCGAAATATGGTTAGTGGAAGGGGACTTGTTTTGGGGGGAATACTCGAATCGATGTATTCAACGTCAAATAACGGAAAAAGGATTAATTTTACGTGTATAACGCTCCTGGAGTTTTTTGTAGTACTCAAAAAGACCTTCAAAATGAGCACTTATAAAAGTTAATTAGAGCAAAATTGAAGGAGTTATCGTCAAAAACAGATGGGTTGCCCATATTTTTTAAGGAAAAATGAGCAGTAAACGCTGTACCATTTCCATCAGAATTAAGATTAATCGTAGACCCTTTACAATTAGTTTTGTTTTAGTGTTTTTCATACGATCCTGAAGTTAGACCGGTTTAGAATGCGTATTTTTTGAATAATGTACGGTAAAAGTTGAAAACGTTTTTTTCATTATTCAAAAAAAATTGCCTTATTTATATAATAACTGAAACTATGAAAGATACTTAAAAAATGGTAGACAACAAAAATGTAGCTTTTTTTTCAACAAATATTTAGCTTTTTTTAATTCCCATAGCATAAAAAATACAGAGATATCGCGGCTTGAAGTATCAATTTTATGAAAAAACGACCTGTCTCGAGCCCTTCGATGCTTCCCCTTTAAAAAACGAAGGACTTAAAAGGTTTTACATGCAAACGATCTTACAGCTCTTGAAATTATCTTTAAAATGCTTTTTTGTAAGATGCTATAGCTTCAAAATTAACCGAGTTATGGTAAAAAAACCAATGACATTTTTTTGGAGCAAAATAGGCTTTCTCATTTTTATATATTATATATTATATTTTACAAATAAAATAAGTAAACAAATTTAGTGTGATTATTTATATGCAGCGTAGCAATTTTTTTTATGATTGATTATATTTAAAAATCAATTATAATAAAAATATTTTACATTAATATTGGTAAAAGGGTAGTTTATAAGAGTTGAAATTGGCAAAAGTAAAATATTCTTTTATTAACAATATAAGGGAATTTTTANTTGAAATTTAATTAATTTTGTACTGAAAATGCGTTTATAAATTATCAAAATTTACTAGTGTATATAGCGTGTAACAAAAGTCAGGCGCTTTTCATTTTTTTGAGGTCTTTGTTAACAATTTTGTTAAAATTTTTCGTTGAATTATTGTTGAACTATGACGTCATGGTATTTTTTTTTATAAAAGAACTCCTATCAATATTCGGTAGAGCTCGGCGGTCATATTTTATTATAACGTTATATTGAATTAAAATTACGTTTTTCTGAAAATGAACCACCTGTTCATAAAAAAACGATGGAAGGTACTGGTATCAGCGTACTCAGATAAGTACGCTCTGTCGAATTCTGGAATTCTGGAATTCTAGGGGAGGGTAGTTTAAAAGCTAGGGAGATCAATCCACCTGAGCTTAGGCAACCAAAATTGCACGGCTACTAATATTAATTACCTAATATCCCTAAATCTTAGCGCCACCTATATTAATGATTCGTTCACAGTAAACAATAACAAAACGTTACGTCTACGCTCGAGATAATACGACCACTGATTGGTTGAATAAAATATCTTCACACTTGCACTAATTACCAGCTGATGAAACATGATGTGTTGATCTTATTGTTTTAATTTTACCCAAATTTTATTGCCAACGTGAAGAAAATGAAATTACTGTTTGAAACAATATTACTGATCACGTGGCTTTTAATCATTTATGAATGTTCTGGACAAACATGCGGGGTTAAAATTAGTAAGAGTTTCCCAAAAGGTTACTAAAAGGGAATGCACCCAATACGATGCTAAAATTAAATTATTAAATATATATGAGAAAAAACGTATAATCTCTAAAAATAAATGAATTACAAAAGAAAAAGGTAAGCGATGAGAATATTAGCACCGCAGAGGTATTTATAAATAATTTTTCGTTTTTTGCGATATCGTTTCCACACGTTGCACTCGCTCTTTATTGTTCATACGCAGGGACGGTGCAGTTCTAGCGAAAATAACTCAATTTGTTAATGCTCCCGTGATTACACGCCGCAGGCTCGAGCATTAGGCTAATGACATTACACGCTGCGCGACAAAATTAAAGCTACGCCACAAACAGGCGAAGATTGCAATTTATTAGAATAACCGTTTCCGTAAAAACTTCGAAAATCGTCAAAATGAGTTACAAGATTATTCTATTTTTGTACAGGCTGGTCCATTTTCGATGGGAATTCAGTGTATTTTAGAAACTACTAAAGATATGATAAATCTGACACCACGTTCTAGAGCTCGATTTTCATGGCAAACTCGACTGTCACATCAGAAATTTGCTATCTTCATTTGTTTCTGAGTTACAGGGCGTTTCTTGTTATTGTCACATTTTTGAACATGTCTGTATCTCAGCTGTTAAATAAGTTAGAATTAAAGTGAAAGCTGAATTGAATTAGATTTTTAATAGATCTTAAGATTTCGGAGTTATGACCCAAAGTTATATTTTTTCATATAGAAATCGTAGATGACGTGACCTAAAAAAATAGAGATTTTTTTTTGCTTTTTAGCAATATATCACTTATGTACTATAGTTATTTTTACAAACACAGGAGATACGGGGTGTTTTATACTCGTATATAAATTATGTGTAAATGTTTTTCCTTTTTAATATGGCTGTCTATGAAAATACATATAAAACTATAATTCCTATTTTTACAAAACTCATATCTGTTGTAAAAATATGACGTTCATTTTAAATGCACAACATATACTATAATATAAAACTAATGAAATTTCAGGAGATAGGTGGATAGGTCACGTGATTTGAGTCCGTTGGATTTTTTCATTTGGTGTTTTCTAAAAGACGTTATATTTAAAATTCCTTTTTACTATATCGAGGAACTTCGACGAAATGTTGAAAATTTTTTTAATAATATTTCTAATATACATTTAATGAACGCTACCCGTAGCGTTGCCAGTAGATGCGCGAATGTGACAGTTGAGGGGCGGCAATTGAACATTTAGATGATGATATAGGTACTTACTATTGTTTAATTTACGTTTAAAATTGTAACTTAGTTGAAGTAGAATAAAAATTTAATAACTCTGTCTTTTCTTATCTGTAATATATATTTTAAATAAACTTCATACTTTTACAACAGATATGAGTTTTGTAAAAGTAAGAATTATAGTTTTGTATGTATTTTCATAGCCAGCCATATTAAAAAGTAAAAAAAGGATCGAATTTATATATAAAACACTCTCCTGTGTTTGTAAAAATAACTATAGCATGTGATATATTGCTGAGAAGCAAAAAAAAACTCAATTTTTTTAGGTCATGACCAGCTAAAATTTCCATTTAAAAAAATATAACTTTGGGTCAAAACTCTGGAATCTTAAGATATACTAAAAATCTAATAGCGGCATTTAATTCTACGCCAAAGAATTAGTCTCGAGCAGTTTATTTAACAGCTGAGATACAGACATATTCAAAAGTGTCACATAACGAGAAACGCCCTGTAACTCAGAAACAAATGAAGATAGCAAATTTCTGATTTGACAATTGAGTTTGCCGTGAAAATCGAGCTCGAGAACGTCGTGTCAGATTTATCATATTGTGGGTACACATGTTCGCAAGTGACCCATTTTTAAGCACAACGTCAAGAACGCCGCCGGACGCAACGCGGGGTTCCCGGAAGACGACCCCTGCAGAGTGGCGCCAAGGAGCAGGGACTTCTACCAGCAACAACCAATATACCAACGACCGACTCCACACAGAAGGCACTCTCCAACGAACACTCACACCGTCAACACGTTTTTTCCATACAAGTTTTCTATACATTAGTTTAGTTAGTTTTATTATTACCGTTGAGAGAGCGTTTATTTCTTGCTGTACAGCGAAATCAACCCTCAAGTGATTTGAACACGCACTTTGCGGAGTTAATTACGACGCCGTACTTCCGCAACCGTTGGAACGAAGCTACAAGGATGTCATCGATGTACGCGTAGCAGAAATCCAAGTCGCGTAAAACCTCGTCGATGAAGCGTTGGAAGGTTTGAGCTGCATCGCGTAACCCAAAGGTCATGTGCGTGAACACAAATAACCCGAAAGGTGCTCAAAAAAGACAGTTTCTGAGTTAAACCATTACAATAGGGCAACAAAGGTAGTAAATATAATAAATAATAATGATAAATGCGCCAATCGCAATGCCCTTGGATCCTGTCGGCCTACAAACGTCAAAATTTGTGGGCAAACGTCAGCACTTTGACTTATCTCTGTGCGTAGCTTACAAACTCAATGTGGAAAACGTCGCAAACTGTATTAATCTTAAAACAATAGAATTTCATAGTTTTTACGAGAGTCAACGCGACACAGAGTAGGAATTTACAATTTTTCTACCGGCTGCACTTAATTACCAAATGTGACGTCATTGCAAACCTATCGTAAACAGACCTTACCTTTATCTTCGTATAGTAAACTGTAATTACCGCCGACTATAAAATGCGCCATAAACAATAACCCGGATATTTTTTCGAGCAGTGTACGCATTAAGCGGGGCGCTGTTTTTCCGTTTTTACCGGCGTTGCGTGAAAAATACGTATGAGAGTCCTGAACGCATCACTTGGTATAAATTATGGCAGGAATTACGATCTAAAAACCGGTGTTCATGTCGCCGTCTCAGAAAAGTACGTCGCTTTAAGCTCGCAATAAAATAATAAGACATTTTAGTGCCGTGGTGGGTAATTGCTTTATTCTAAAAATCATTAATGACGCTGAGAAGGCACAAGTATAAAGGCATACGCATAAAGGCGAATATGGATTGGTAACATTTTAAATAAATGACCACAGAAAATAAAAGAAGCAACCATATATTTTTAGATATTTCTTAAATATCGACCCTGCAACAAAGTTATTTACACACAACAATAACAACAACGTTCATGGATTGATCTTAGCATAAAGTTATTTAAAGTGGTGCCTTTTCTTATAATATTTCATGATAACTTTAATCATTTTACCCGAAACTGGAGAAAAAAGTGTAATTATAACATAAATTTAACTTTGAATTTGAATAACTTTTGTACCAATAGGTGTATCAAAAAATGATAAGGGACATTTTTTGTAGAACGTTCAATTCCCTACAAGAATACGTTTCCGTCATTTAAATCCGTTTATTGATTTTTAAGATATAAAATTCTAAAATTTAAAAATATTTTTTCCCATGTTGTTTAAGGATGTATATCGGGTTTACTCAAATGCACAGATGTACTTGAAATTTATATAGCGTATTACCGAGTGCTCCCTCTGTGCGTCATATTTTTTTGAATTTTTTTTTTTTGAATCTAGATTTTGAGATATTGTTGTTGAAAGTTGTTCATAGTTGTGAGTGTTGTTGATATTGTATTTTAACATAGGTTTATATGGCGAAGACGGACGGTGTGTCTCTTTTTTGCCCATAACTGAGAAAAAAATGTAAAAATTGTGAAACAAAACTTTTCCATAGATAGTACCACAGTATTATCTTATTTTTGATATAAAACTAATGTAAGTTTTGAACATAGTACAGTTGTATTAATTAGAAACAGAAACCAATAATTGCATTTCTGTCTGACTTGAGGATTAATGTGGCAACGTCGCAATCAGCTGACAGCAAGGAGGGAATACATTTGAAAGAC
>NW_019419201.1:3813-9439 GCF_000390285.2 Anoplophora glabripennis | reverse complement strand
TGAGCGAAACAAAGTGTTTTTTATACTATACGGGGTGTTGTTTAAGTACGTGGCCAAACTTCAAGGGGTGATTTTTTGAGTGCTTGATAACCAATATTTTTGACAAAAAAATAAAATATGCGCCACTGACTTTTTTAGAACCTTTATAATTTTTTTCGCATTAAGCAACTAAAAATACAACTTTTTTATCATCTTGCTTCTTTTTTTGAGAAAAAAATTAATAAAAATTTCTTTATTGCATGTTTTTGGGACAACATAATAAAAAATTAAAACTACCAAACTATTAAAAACTAGGGGTATAGTCTTCCCGAAGTCAGTTGAACATGTATAAAGACGCCTAGCAATAAAATTTAATGAGTTTCATGAGCGTTCCTAAAAAAATTTCTGCTAAAGCTAAAAAATTATAAAAAATTTTGTATAATGTATAAAAAATTTCTATTATATGTCCATTTGGCCAATAACATATTTTAATTATTTATGTCCTCAATTTTCTTTATATAAATTATAAATTGTCCGCCGAATTACGACGTCGTCGTGTCATCGATATTTTGAAATTTTTCTTTGTTTAATAACACGAAAAATTGTGGACACTGAAACTTTAGTTAATATGTGAATTCTATTTATAATTTCATTATCTGATTTTTCAATTTCTTCCTTTTTTTCAACAATCGTAAATATTTAAAATTAGACGCTGACATTGAACATGTAAATCTTTATTTTTAAATTCTAAATCTGTTTCATCAACAACCGGTTCTACTAATTCAATATTGTCTGGCGGCATTTCGTTTTGTTCCGTTTCAAAAGGTCTCCAAAATGCCATGTTGTAATAATATTAGTAATTAAAATATCTCTCTCGCAATTGTAATATGAATGAGTAATAGAAGGTGCCTATAATAAATTAAAATTACCTGAATCATACCAAATTCCGCATTGCTGCACTGCACTGCTAGGCAATTTGTCAACAACTGAAATTTATGGCCCAGTCACCCAGCGCGGCTGTGTTTGTACACCGTTTGCCCGCGCGCGCATTCTTCAACTGGGCGATCAGACCTGTATATAACTATGGCTAAATAAATATGGAAACAAGTTTTTCAAATAGTTCAATGCTGAAATGTTGCGTATCGACAGGCTTTTTATGCTTTTTGTTGTATACCTGATATTTTTTCCATATTAATAGTTTATTCTAATCTTAGAAATTTATTTATTATAAAAATTAACTCTAGCTAATAAATATTTTTCGTTTTTTATTGATTATTGAAAAAAGAATTTTTTTTCTATGGATCAAGAAAGTGATTTTTATTTTGTTCCAAAAAATTCAAGTGTTAAAAAAGTAGTATCTTTAGTTGCTTAATGCGAAAAAAAAATATAGAAGTCTTAAAAAATACAGTGGCGCACAATTTTTTTGTCAAAAAAATTGTTAAGGTGCCCCTGGCACGCCACTGGACTTTATAATTTTTATTTAGTTAGAGCTAAATTAACTCAAAAATACCCAAAAAATAAAGAAAGACGAAACTATGCCACAAATAAATAATTCCACACAATTTCTTGCGTTTTCGCACCAACAAATTTTCATACAAACTCGCATTCGACGTAAACACCTAAACAGTAAAAAAACAATAGAAAATCGCACAACTGAGATATTCAGCGAGGGGACGCGGTGAGGGAAGCGCCACCCAAAAAGGGCCCAGCAATCTAGCGATGACAAAAGACAAACATCCCCTTATCTCTCCCAAAATTAATTGCCTTCGAACGGGCTCTCTTGCCTTGCCTCGGCCCATCTCGGTGCCTCAATTACTTGGGAATGTTGTCTACTGATGAATATTTACCCCCGTTAGATTAGCGATTACACGCACCTGCTTTGTTATGAGAAGGGGCTTCGGGTGGTAGTGATTGTTTTCAAGGTGACGGATTTCAGGATTGAAAAATTGTATAGACCGAACGTTAAAAGCGGACTGTATCCGGGCGTGTGGGAGGGAATCCTGGGTATCACAGCGAAACATGCATTTCCCTCGTGTTTCTGCCTTATTGTTGAATTTGCATTTGCACCAGCGAGTCGGGAACGGCGCTAAGTGCTAAATAATTCCACGCTATGTTTATTGATCCTCAACAGTGAACTGGAGTGGATGTGCAAAGCAATTCTACCAAGAGAAACACACGGTTTCCATACGGACGCAAATTGTGTCGTATTATGCGAGATAAGGGATATAGTTTTAGTGCTAAAATGAGCCCTTCCACAGCTTCACCCAGTCTTTTTTTCCTTTTCGTCTAGGAAACGGTAAAAATCTGTATTTTAGGAATTTTTCATGTGATCTCAGACATACAGGGTGGGCCATTAGTGTGAGAAAGTAAAATAACTCCCTTGTTACTCATGATACAGAAAAAAGTTTATATAAAAGTTGTACAGAATGAAGAAACTTAAAGGACAAAATTAATTTGAAATACACAGGACGATGAGTAAAAACGGGACACGCCAAATATTACATTTTTAAATGGAACACCCTCCTGTATATTTTTAAACATTTGGATTTTCGAGAAAATTCTGTACATGGCAATATAAACAGTTTAATATTTTAGTGCGGGGTTGCCAAGTTATGTAGAAAATTCTTCGAATTTTGGAAAAAACATGACCTCGAAGAAGTTGCATTAACTTTCAACTACTAACACTTGGAGCAAAAATATTTGACCAGAGTTATAGGCAAATGTTAGGCAAAGACTTTTATGTTATCTAATATCGATATTTTATACAGGGCACTTTTTATAACACGATCATTTTAAGAAATTTTAAACCTGATTTTCTAAAATTTTTCAAATGGATCGCCCCGTATTTTATTGTTCTATTTTATTCACATATCACTCCCCTTCAACTTTTATTAAGTATGTTCTACACCTAAAGTTGTTGGTTTTTAAGGTATAACATTTCTGGAAAATCCTAATTTTTATTATTTTCGGTCGCACGAAATGGCTTCGGGAAAAAACTGTCACATTGAGTCAACTTGTCAGTTCATAATTTATCATTCCATTTTGAGTTAATTTTATTAATTAATATTTGTTTGTGGTATTCTATGAAATAATAAAAATTAAGTTTTTTCAGAAATGTTGCTATATCTTAAAAATTAACAATTTTAGATATAGAACATGCTTCATAAAAGTTGAAGTGGACCGATATGTGAATAAAATAGAACAATAAAATACAGGGCGTTTCATTTGAAAAATTTTAGAAAATCAAGTTTAAAGTCTAAAAATGATCGTATTTTAAAAAATATCGATGTTAGCTAATATAGGAGGCTTTGTCTAACATTTGCCTATAACTATGTCTAATTATTTTGTTCCAAGTGTTAGTAGCTGAAAAGTAATACATCTTCTTCGAGGTCATGTTTTTTCCAAAATTCGAAGAATTTTCTACATAACTTGGCAACCCCGCAATAAAATGATAAACTGTTTATATTGCCATATACAGAATTTTCTCGGAAATTCATGTTTAAAAATATACAGGGTGTTGATCCATTTAAAAAATGTAATATTTGGCGGATCCCGTTTTTACCCATCACCCTGTACGTATCAAATTAATTTGGTAGTTTAGGTTTCTTGATTCTGTATAACTTTTATATAGACTTTTTTCCTGTACCATGAGGAACAAGGGAGTTATTTTACTTTCTCACTAATGACCCACCCTGTATACAGGGTGTTTATTAAGTAGGGGTAAAAATCCAGGGGCGTATTCTGTGGCCAAAAATAAGAATTGTTTGTTATATAAATGTGGGGTCTTAGAACAGCCATTGTCCAGGTACAGCGTGTCAAAAATTGAAAATTAAACAGTTTTTAATTTTTAATTTCTAAACGGCTTTAAGTAATTTAACCGAATTCGGTGTGCATGTTTAGTATGACAATAGATATGAAACAAAAAATGACCAGCTTTAGAAATTTAGAAGTGACGAAGGTGTCGGTATCATCGATCATTATTTGCCAAAAAAAATATCACCCTGTATAATACTACAAATAAAATAAGTTTCCATATTCACTTTTTGTTTCTTCACACCGGAAGTCGCCCTCTTCTTGCTTATATCAAATGGAACGCCCTGTATATTATTAATTATCTATAAGATAAATTAAAAATAAGTAAAAAATGTTATAGCTTCCTTGTCCCTAAATTTAACCCTTTTCGAGATAATCGCCATTTTATAAAAATTCTGATAGATGCGAACGTTTGTTCTGGAAGCTTTCACTTGCTTTTCGGAATACACAAAGAACATAAGATGCACTTACATTCCACTATAGTCTGTTTAGAAATGAAAGAGAGTAATAAAAGCTTATTATGTATGCAAATCGTAAATAAATGTAGTACTGGTGCTTATATTCAATATTTTTATATTATGTATTATCGGTATAGATGAGGTGTACTTTTAAAAAAACTTTGTGTGACCGGGTTGTACTAAATTGTAGCAGGTAGCTAAAATTTAATCCCCGACAATCCGTCTTTGTCTATGCCGCTTCAATTTCTCGGTCCATTTCTCTTATAAGTAAACAATATAAAAACAGCATTTCAAAACATGAGGCTACTTTAAGCATCATAACCGGGTTAAGAGGGTTTTTAGTAATTCAAATAAAATTATTCAATATTATTATCAAAATATTTATTTAAATTTAATGAATAGACTTTTATTCCACACAAAAATATATGTATTTTGAAAATTCAAATTATGGTGAGTAAATGTAGTGTTGTATAAATGTACAATAAAGAAAATAAAAAAGTAGGTATATTAAAATTCATCCTCTGAATATTCTGATGAATTATCTTCGTCTCCTAGATTGATAACGATAGGTTCCACAGTAACGTCAATTAAATTATCGAGTTCCCACATTTTCTCCTCTTCTTTTTGTACATGATGTATACATCTTTGCCAGTTATCTGCAGTTACTCGTTCCAAGGAATTTTGTAACAAAATTTTCACGTCACTTAATTTAAACGTCGTATTATTTCGCGCTAAAAATATACTAATGTACACCCATTACCTGTTAGCATTAGTGTTACCCGATAATTACTTGAAACGAAATATTACCACGCCCATGGCCGGTTCTTATCTCGGGGTTTTATTACTCCCTTTCATTTCCAAACAGACTATAACAAAATTACCTGAAGAAGATTATATTAGTGTCCCATTTTTTATAAAACTATGACGATTCGGGAAGAAAAACGGCTCAACAGATCAATTTCAAAATTTACAGGTTTTATGGTCGTGTACTGAGCTAAAAAAAAACTACAAATATTGGTACTTTTCGCAATATTCGCAAAGTAATCGTTGATTTTCCAAAACAGCAGAAAAAGTCATTTTTTTGCACTTTTTCAAATTAATGCCGAGTATAAAATTTTTTTTTCCTAAAACATACTAAAAGACTTGAAAAATCCACCTTCCATTCGCTGTACGATCATTATACACCAGGAAAATTAGCGAAAATAAAAGAGAAACTCGAAAAAAGTCCTATCCGCGAGATTATTGTAAAATTGTCTAAAGGAACATAATACAAGACGTCTCTAGTCTCGTGAGTCAAAAAACTTTTATTAGCTAACTTTTCCATTTAAACAAATAAGTGAGGAAAACAGTTTTTTCACTTTGCAGGGAAAACCATC
>NW_019419201.1:0-3689 GCF_000390285.2 Anoplophora glabripennis | reverse complement strand
TTCCTCACTTATTTGTTTAAATAGAAAAGTTAGCTAATAAAAGTTTTTGACTCACGAGACGAGAGATGTCTTGTATTATGTTCCTTTAGACAATTTTACAATAATCTAGCGGATAGGACTTTTTTCGAATAAAAATTTAATTTGCTTGGTCTATTATATTAGTTCAAGAGATATCGATGATCAAAAAAAAAAAAGTGACTTCACTCAAGAGCCGATATCTCAATGAGAAATAATCGTACAGAAAATAAAAAAATCCATATTGAAGCTGACGAATCAGGCTAAATGACCTTAGCATTGGTCAAGCTAGAAAAAAAAATTCTGAGCCCATGAGCAGTTTAAAAAAAAATGTCAAATTTTAGCCTTTCATTGCTTGATTGCGAGAGCGATGCTCAAAAAAAATTTTTATCAAGATTTCAAAACTAGAATCTACAAGCTTCAAGATGCTCCTTTTTTTTCTCAATACGACCATTATTCACGAAGTCACGATCTTTCCAAAACCGCTAAAAAATTTGAAAATTTTTCTGTTCCCTTAATTCTTTTGCCGAGTATACATAGCGACAGTAATTTGGCACCTAAATCCTCTGAAAAAGCCGCTCAACTATTTCCATCACAATCCTTCAGCTGACGTAAACCCCCACATCTCCAGCTTAAGAGTTGTTGAAACAGTTTCCGACTCGCTGGCGCACACCTGCCGTAAATCGGCGGGACTTCTTTTTCCCATCTATCCCCCTTATATTCCCAGCCAGATATAATATTTCACGGTCCACCGTATCCAGGAGGTCCGGAAATATAAATCACCGGATCTCGGTGTTTGTCTTGGAATTGTTCGACTGTTGTTTACGTTTGAATAAAGTTCCTGATCCGGAAGGGGGAACTTCCGGTCTGCGTGGGCGTCGGGAGGGCTCCAAGTTGTTGCGTGAGTACTGCGGTAATGTATGGCCAAACGGGGATCTTCCCGGATCCAGGAGGAAGAGTCGATTAAGTTTCGCTCGAAAAATAATGTTCTGTTGCCGTCGATTTTATTTTTTTTTATATTTTTTCCAATAAATATACAGGGTGGTAAAGGAATTTGAATTTCCAAACAATTATAAAAAAAAATATCTTTAAACGTATGTCCGGAAACGTTTCGTTTCCAAGATACAGGGTGTTAACGATATTTTGTGTTAAAAAAATAAATAAAACTTTTACATTTCAATTTTTTTCGCGACTACCCCTGATAATCCTGACCTTATTCTCTTCTAGGAGATGCAGATCCTCGAATTCA
This sequence comes from Anoplophora glabripennis, assembly GCF_000390285.2. Classification (NCBI taxonomy): domain Eukaryota; kingdom Metazoa; phylum Arthropoda; class Insecta; order Coleoptera; family Cerambycidae; genus Anoplophora; species Anoplophora glabripennis. Next base: position 2,425 of record NW_019419201.1, on the reverse strand, counting down.
TCGAACTGAACCGCCTGCTGGGCGTCGAACACTTCACCTTCTACAACCACACGATCGGCCACCAGGTGGCGTGCGTCCTGAGGGACTACGCCGACCGCGGCCTGGTCACCATGCTGCCCTGGCAGCTGAACATGGTCTCGCAGAAGGAGATCAGGACGGAGGGCCTGTTCGCCGCCCTCAACGACTGCCTGTACAGGTCCATGTACAAGTACTCGCACGTGCTGCTGATCGACCTGGACGAGTACGTGGTGCCCAAACACAACGACACCCTGCCGCAGCTCATCGAGTAAGTGTATCTTTTTTGTTGTTGGTTAATTTTTTACGACGACCGCCGCCTAATCGTACATTATAAAGCCCCATGGCTCGACAAGTGACGTCACGCGTAGAGCGATAAGTTCAAACTATGTATGTCGGCTGTTGGAGTGAATTAAAGAGAAAACTTTGTAATTTTACATTTTACGGTAAAAAATGCACGCGATGAAAAGGTTTGTTTGTATTTAAAATGAGGTTGCCATGGATATGGTTAACATTCCATGTACGGGGTGTCTAAAAAATTTAAAAAATATGAAAATGTCATAAGAGTAGACTACCTTTATTCATACTCTTTCGAAAATGTGATAACTTGTCAAAAGGCATGCCAAAAACTTACTTCAGTTTTTATATAAAACAGTTTGTACACAAAACTGGTTTAATTTTTTAAAGAACGTAATAAATTTGGTAAAAAACATACAGGTTGTCAGAATTGACTGCCATTACTTCAGCATGCGATAGAATAGTCGTAAATGAACAAAAAAGTTGTATATTACCGGAGCGTAAGATTAACAGTTTTCAAAATACATTTACAACCTAACAACCCACAAACCCTGTATCCATAACCTATAAACCCTCAATCCATAAACTTATATTCCACAAATCNTAATCGTACATTATAAAGCCCCCATGGCTCTCCGCGTTACGTCTCGCGGAGAGCGATTAGTTGAAACTATGTATGTCGGCTGTTGGAGTGAATAAAAGGCAAAACTTTGTAATTTTACATTTTACGGTAAAAAATGCAAGCGGAAATAATGTTTGTTTGTATTTAAAATGAGGTCGCCGTGGATATAGTTAATATTCCATGTACGGGGTGTCCAAAAAGTTAAAAATATGGAAATGTCATAAGAGTACCTTTATTCATGCTCTTTCGAAAATGTGATAACTAGTCAAAAGGCATGCCAAATACTTATTTCAGTTTTTATATTAAACAGTTTGTACACGAAACGGGTTTAATGTTTTTAAGGAACGTAATAAATTTGGAAAAATATATACAGGGTGTAAGAAGTTTGACTGCCATTACTTCAGCATAAGATTTTAATGTATTCTATCGTCTGTTAAAATTAAGGCAGTCAAGCTTCTAACGCCCTGAGAAAATAATATGCTTGGAAAATAATATAATACATTATTCGAACAATTTTTCAACAAAAGCCAAACAGATTTGAAGGCGAGCAAGAAAGTCTTTATAGCTTTCTAAAAACATGAACTTTACAGTTTCCCTAATACTTTGATTTAGCTTTTCGACATTGTTGTCCAAAGGTCTGTTCACTATTTGCGTGAGTCTATCCCACAAGTAAATGTTCATGATTATTAAATCTAGACACCATAGAGGCCATGGATTCTAACATTTACAACCCAACAACCCCTAAACCCTGTATCCATAACCTATAAACCCTCAATCCATAAACTTATATTCCACAAACTCGTGGACCTTTAACCCATGAACCCTAAATATTTACCTATACCTATGTCCTTAACCCTTGAAATAAAAACCCATTAACTTTTATCCCTCAACCCATACTGCGTAAACTTATAGACCCGTATGTCCAAAAGACACACTAAATCTCACCCCATACACCAAACCCAATAATCTTAAACGCACAAGTCCTAAATACGTAAACCCAAATGGATTTGGTGTATAGGTTCATGGTTTATAGGTTTTGAATTGATGGTGAACTCAAAACATAATTTTTATGTCCATCAACTCAAAACTCATCAATTCAAAACCCATAAACCATGAACCTATACACCAAATCCGTAAAATCCTAAATTGATAGGCACTAGAGATACGAGCTCTAAATACATATAGCCATTACACACATTTATCTTATATTGAATCAATTATATTTAGTCGTCAATTTGGGATTAAGGTTCATGGGTATTAGGGATGTGGATTAAAGGGTTGATGGATGTAGGATTTGTGGGTTTATGGCCAATGGGTGGACCTAGGGTTTTTGGGTTTGGGTTTAGTTACTTTTGAGATGATAAATTAGTTTGGTTATGATTTTAGAGTTTGAAAGTTTAGAGTTAATAGGTTTTAGAATTATGGGTCAAAGGTTTGGTTTATGGGTTTACGATTAATAGGGTGTGATTTTATGGGTTTGAAATTATAGCT
>NW_019419200.1:22500-55090 GCF_000390285.2 Anoplophora glabripennis | reverse complement strand
AACAACAACAATAACAATAATAATAATAATAATAATAATAATAATAATAATAATAATAACAACATATTTATTTCATAAGACTTTGCTCACACAAAGTATCGAAAATTGTCAAAAGTATGTAACACAAATAAAAAACAGATAATTAATGTATAAGGACAAACTACAAAATATAGACCAATGACAAGATATAGAACATAATTACAAAATATAGAATAAAAATTGTAACAAAAAATTAAAAATTGCAATAAAAAAATTAAAATAAAAAATTAAAATTAAAACTAAAAACCAGGCTCATTGAAGACACAACACATATACTCATCAATATTATAGAAGGGATTCTGTAAGAGAAATCGCTTTACTTTGTTACGAAAGACAACACAAGAATTTATCTGTTTAATATGCGTTGGCAACTTATTATATAATTTAATGGACATAATAAAAGGGCCATTAGCCGTTAACGTTAGGCGATGCTGGGGTATTTTTAAATTAAGAGATTCTCTCAGATTATAGCCAGAAGACTGAGTTGTATTGGCGCGTGTAATGAAATTTGTTAAATGGTTTTTCACATATGTAACACAGCTTAAAATATATAGTGAATAAACTGTAAGAATACCTAATCTTTTAAATAATTGTCTGCAAGAATCTCGTGCCTTTGAATTAGTCATTGTACGTATAATCTTTTTTTGGAGAATAAATAAATCTTTAATATGTGACGAGTTACCCCAACAAATAATGCAGTAGCTTAAATTAGACTGAACATAACCAAAGTAATACATTTTTAAAATTTCCAAATCTACAAATTTGCCTAAACGCCAAAGAACAAAACAATGTTTTGCCAATTTATTCAATAATTCGTTAATATGATTTAACCAAGATAACTTTGAATCCAAGAGGACTCCCAAAAATTTTACTGAAGTATTTTGTTGAATAGTTTTGTTGTTAAATTTGACTAATATACTGCAATTTATTTCTTTAGTATTGAACACGATCAGATCAGTTTTTGTGCCATTTAAAGCTAAATTATTATTTTTGCAATAATTTTGCATGCTAATCACAACACTTGATGCAAGGCCACTAAGTGCCGCAATAGATTCCGATTTAACCGCCACAGAAGTGTCATCTGCGAACATTGTTACAAATCTTTTTGAATTAGCAATCATTTCAATGTTATTAATAAATAGTAAGAACAAAAATGGGCCTAAATTGCTCCCTTGAGGGACACCTAATCGGATATGCCTCGGTTGTGAAAAATATTGAATACCATTGACATTTAAAAGAACTTCTTGAGTTCTTCCTTGTAAATAGATATTAAGCCAGTTATACATGCACATTTGTCTTTATTTTCTAATGCATTTAATATAAAGCTATATAAAGATAAAATTGCATCTTGTGTCGCCAAACTTTTTCTAAATCCGAACTGATTTTTATTAATTGTGTTATTATTTTCTGCGAAACTTAATATTCTTAAATAAAATGCCCTTTCAAATATTTTCGAAAATACAGAAAGGAGTGCTATTCCTCGGTAATTAGATATTAAATACTTATCATTCTTTTTATGGATAGGAATAATTACAGCTTTTTTTAATAAAGAAGGGAAATATCCTTGTGTAAAAGATAGATTGATCAAACTAGTCAAAGGAACGGATATAAAAGAGATTATTTTATTAAGAATTGTGCATGGAATGCTATCAAAACCCGCCGAATTTTTCGTGCAAACTTTCCTAATTATATCCATTACTTCTATTTCTGTAAAAGGGAACAAAAATATGGAATTAGACACAAAAGGGATGCCTAAAGACACATCCCTTTGAAACTTTTTATCATTTAAGCACATGGCCGAATCGACAAAGAAATTATTAAATGCATCTGCGGCCTTATGTAAGTTTGAAATATTGTTCCCATCATCATCGTGATAGCTTTGACAAATGTTACTATTTAAAGTATTACAATTTTTTTTAATAATGTTCCAAGCTGCTTGAGATTTGTTAGAAGAATTCAATATCTTATTACCAAAATATGTTGATTTTGCTACAATAATTTTTTGTTTATGAATTTTCTTTAAAGCCTTATAGCGCAATTTTAATTCGTTATCATTAGTACATCTGTATATATCATATAATTCTCTTAACATAATCCCCTCATTAATGATTTCCAGTGTCACCCATGGGTTTGTCTTCATATGAGATTTATTCTTATTTTTACACAGTTCCACAGGAAAAGCTTTATCAAATGCATTCAAGATAACCTCATGAAAGAATGAAAATTTTTCATCAAGCGACAAATTTAAATCTAAAAAATCCCATCTGACTTTTGCTATCAAATGCTGGAAGAATGCTATATTTATTGGATTGTTACTAACTCGCTTAAAATAATAAGAGCTTTTGAACAACATTAGATTCAGAAATGGAAAAAGAAACCTGTTGTAAATGATGGTCTGAAATATCACATTTTATATTTTGCGGGTTCAATATATTAATATCCATACTCGAAAAGATATTGTCAATTATTGTCTTCGCCTCACCTACTTCCCTGGTATAGGACCATATTGTTTGTTTCAAATTAAAGGTGGCAAAGATATTGCATAACTTTTTGGCAAAAGGATTTAAATTACAAGGATCAAAATTAAAATTAAAATCTCCACATAAGAAGACCAAGTCAGTTTTTATAGTTTGGTTTAGTAAATCTTCAATATGTAATAGAAATTCACTTGAATTATCTGGAGCAGGGGAGGCAAGTGGAGTTCTGTAGAAACATCCTACCAAAATTGTTTGCTTGTTTTTTAACACAACTTCAGTCAAAGCATACTCAAATGTGAATTCTAACCTTGGTACTTTACAAGAAACTTTCCTAAAATCTAAAGTGGATAATATAAATATCGCTACTCCCCCTTGCTCATGATCAGATCTACAAAAAAAGTCACAAAGAACATAGTTGTCAATTTTAACATGCACAATTTCAAAATCACGAAAACCAGTTTCAGAGACACATATTACCTCCGGATAGTCAATATGTTGAAGTAGGAGTTCCAAGTCTTCAATCTTGTTACGTAAACTGCGGCAATTTAAGTGACAAATACGTATGATGCCGGGAACACTACCATCGTTTGAACTTGTCCTAATTGCGTCTGACACTGGGGAAACTTTTTCCTGTTGTTTTAGAATGGTTTGTTGATATTTTCTTGAAGAAACGAAATAACTGCACCTTTATGTTCTCACTCCAAAAGTTTTCGTCTAGTATTTTCTCTTGTAAATTACGAGGAATAACTACTTTGAATGATGCATAAGAACCCTTTGTGGTAAGCTTTTTAACGTGAAATACTGTTCCTTGCACTCTCTGGGTGATATATGCTGCCAGTTGATCCTCTGTAGTATTTAGATTCACATTCGAGACGTGAAGAGTGACTGATGGTTCAGCCGCTAATATTTCTTGTACACAGCCGTCGCCGGTGCTGCCATTGTTTTCCTTGCGTCTCTTGCCAATTATAATCTTAGTAGTTGTTTTATCTGACACTATCATAGTCACTAAATACTTTACTGCGACAACCTCTACGAGCTATAAATCGTCGTAATGCAGCTAAGAAAGCCTCAATAGATAAATCCGATGCCACCTATGTTTTGAGACTTTGCTTTTCGAATTCGAGACATCGTTATACGATATGGGTCAGCAAAATCAACACCTATGCAAGAAAATGTTTAACCTGATTGCTAACTTGGAGGATTATCCATAGGGTGAAATCGATTCACGCGAAAACAAGTGTGACAACGAGATAAATAATATTTTATTGCTCGTCTCGATGATAAAATCCAAAATTGTTGAGATGATAGAAAATGTATGGTTTTTAAACCTGGACGCAAATAAGTAATATAAATATTCAATAATCAATGTAGTAAACCTAATTAACAATATTGGATATTTATCAACATATGAGAATACCTCGTTCATCGATAAATGGCGCTAATTTTCGAATTACTTTTGAGCAAGGTCGATTACTTTTAAGATTAAAAATCTCATCAGTAAAAACTGACAATTGTACATGTTTAATTAACAACAACAAGACCTCATTCAATTCAGAAAATGTAAGAGTTCCCTTTTGCAAATTCTATTTATTTCGAAGATTACGTAAAAATCGATTACAATAAGCAACCTTAATTTAGTTCAAAGACGAAAAACTAATCAATTGATTGCCAAAAAAACTGTTTTGAGGCAAACATGACAGTAAAGAAATTTGTCTTCCCTCAGCTACCGCGTCTGAGGAAAATTGGTTTTCTTCGTATGCTGCAATGGACCACAAATTTTCAGCAAGATATCCAGGGAGGTCCTTCGCACCAATGCTTAGAGTTTAGAAGTTCTAAAGGATATATACCGAGAGGAGCGCAATCAGCTGGGTTGCAGTTAGCTCGAATATGATACCAACAATCTGGAGGGATGACTTCCTGAATTCGACTCACACGATTGCTCACAAAATATTTTCTATTTGTGAAGCGACGATTTAATCCAGAACGCGATGCGAGCCAGCATAGCCCGGCCGAAAATACCAAGTGCAAATGTATACATTATAAAACAGGGGAAGGAACTTCACCGAGCGCGGTTGAGACTAGCATGGTCCGCGATGCGACGGAACCGCGACCGCCTAATGCGTTCTCTCCTTAAAGTAATAATTTAATTAGATGATATAGTTTGGATTTTCTTATTAACGGTAAACAAATGCGAAATGAGGTTTAAATATTGGATGTTGATAGTTTAAAAATATAAAAGAAAAATTATTTTCTCGGCGAAAACAAGGGTCAAATCGAAAAAAACAAATATACACACACTGTGTTAGGCGCACTGACTGACTGGCACCGACAAACACAACAATGCGCGCGAGAATGATAACTCATCTTCTGCGTATGTGTATTTCTTATTTTAGAAGAGTCTGTGTCTAAGTGTGTTTTTCGAAAGTCAGATGCGATCCGGATAATTGGCGATCCGGGTAGTTGGAGTTCGGATAATTGGAATTATATTGTATTTGAATTTTCATCAACCTCTGCTGTTAATGTGGCTCTTAAAGAACAAGAATAATTTTCCATATTTTCTTTTATGCTAATTTAAGAATAAAGCGATGCGATTTTAGAATTAGAATTGATCTAACAATAAGCCCATATCAAATTTTATTTAATCCGGATTAAACATTAATCGTAACCAAACTACTACGGTACAGATCCTCATTATAGCCGATTGTTTTTATTAAATGCTAGGTCATTATATTCCATTTGTCTATTTGTATTTGAGCATCATAAAAGATATTTGATTAAATGGAGCAAAATTAAAAAACTGGCAAATAACCAAAAATAGAAATTGTAATATTGTAATTGAAATAATAATCTATTACATGTATACTCATCACTAATATATATATTTTGCGTAACTTACCTGAAACAACGCTTGTCCTTTTCCTGGGTAGGCATCAGTGACATCCTCCTTCCAATTGAGGAAAGCTTCTTCGTCAACTATTTCCATTTCATAAAGAGCAACAAACCATCTTAAGAGTTGACCCCTCGGAAAACCTAATGAGTAAAAGTGCATTTGTAACGAATAGACCGCCACCAACTGTAAAGAAGATTTTTCCCTTAAAAACGCATGAAGTACAGGTTGATATCTCTTAAGTAAACTTGTTTCTTTCTCTATGATGGCCTTTTCATCATTACCAATAATGGAGGATTCGTGAGTTATATATTTCAAGAGTACGGTCATAAGTGCATTAATAAATCCAGGATCATTGAAATTCGATTGTTCTAAATTTTCTTTTATCCATTTGTAAAATGACTGTGGGTTTGGATCAGCTTGAAGTTGACGGGAAAGATCTGCTTGGATGCGAAGCAATGGATATAGGAAAGCAAGATCTCTCTCTTCTAGAATTTCTGAAAGACGTTCTTTTGTTTTGTCATTCTCAGGTAGTTGAGTCATAAGATTGACCTGAAGATTTAAAATATGGCATTATATTCGTTGAATGCAAACTTACATTAATATTATACAGGGTGCCTGCAAATTTCACCGACAACGTTTGACTGTCTGTATATTCACGACGATAAATAAATACGATCCATCAAAAAAAAATTAAATAAAAACTTTTTGGTTTTTGAGTTACAGGACTTCATAGTTGTCAAATATAAAACTAATTTAATTAATAACTTCATAACCCTTTTACCGATCGCGTTAAAATTTGGGAGATTTATTTGGACCATTATGGCATATTATTTCTTAAAGTTTTAGTCAAATCGATATACGAGTACTGGATATTAGATTTCTCCGGTTACCTCTCCCTTTTAGCGGACAAAACTTTTACAGTGGTCGTAATTTTATAAACGGGCAGCAACATTGAAAAGGTCGTTTTATTTAAAAAAAATATTGTCTCTAGAGAAAATCACCTACAGAAAGCCATTCTTGAGAAAAATTGCATTATTTGCAGATCTGTACGTTTCGATTTGCGTAGCAGTATCACGGATTTAAAATTTTGAGTTCAGTAGGCGATGAAAACAAGATGTTTATTGCTGTGGCTATCAGGTAACGTCATTATTGTCGTGTTTCTTTAGGATTCTCATCACTCCACACATGCAAATTATGAAGTGTCCGCAGTGTATCAAAACAATTAAACATTTTCATAATTTGTATGTATGGAGTGATGAGAAAGAAACATGACAATAATGACATTACCTGATAGCCACAGTAATCAACATCTTATTTTCATCGCCTACTTAACTCAAAGTTTTAAATCAGTGACACTGCTACGCAAACCGAAACATGCAGACCTGCAAATAATGCAATTTTTCTCAAGCATGGCTTTCTCTAGGAGATTTTTTCAAGTGACAACCTTTTCAATATTGCTGCCCGTTTTAAAAAAATACGACCACTGTAAAAGTTTTGACTTCTAAAAGGGAGAGGTAACCGGAGAAAATTATCACCCAGTATATCGATTTGACCAAAGTTTTAAGAAACAATACGCCATAATAGTCCAAATAAATGTCCCAAATTTTAACGCGATCGGTAAAAGGGTTATGAAGTTTAATAACTTCATAACCCTTTTACCGATTTAATTAATATTAAATTAGTTTTATTTTTGACAACTTTGAACTCAAAAACTAAAAATTTTTTTTTCGTAGATCCTATTTATTTATCGTCCTGAATATGCAGTCAAACGTTGTCGGTGAAATTTGCGGACTCCCTGTATATTATAGTAAAATTTTAATGACAAACCGCGTATAATGACGAATTTTCACTCAAGTTTGGTTTGATATAAATATATCTTCCATTTGGTACAACATGATTTCACTGTTCTTGGCATGATGCTATAACCAAACTTCACTGTAAAATACAGTGTGTTCTACAATTATGTCCCGCAGAAAAAAAAATTGAAATTTGAGAAAATATTCACAGCTCCACAAAAAAAAAACATCGAAAAATTACTTCTGGGATCTGACTGTATCTACCATGTTTTCGGGGTAGCTGAATCCGATTCCGGTGTCCATTTAACTCCATCACGTCAGGATTTTTCATAACCTCAAAAAAATAGGCTCAAAAACCCAAATCCACTGACCACTCAACTCCTATAAACCTTTAACCCCATAACCCTGACACTCGGTAAGCCATAAACTCATATGCCCCAATAATACCATAACCTCATAGCCTCAACTTCAAAACCCAGTCAAGAATAGATTTATGCACGAACACTCAAACTTCGCTTTACCTTTTCGCGCTAATGGGGATCCGACCTCATTCATCGAAATTGTTTGCCGTTTCCAGGGTGTCTGCCGGATGACGGAATAATTCCGTTACCCTCCGTCAACCACGTGAAGGTGCCCTGAATTGCAAACATGAATAAGTAGTACAACAATGATGTACGAAGTTTCGATTCATGAGAGTGCGTGCATAAGTCTATTCTTGACTGGGTTTTGAGGTTGAGGCTATGGGGTTATGGGATTATTGGGGAATATGGCTTTAAGGCTCAAGAAGCACGTATGGCTCGAACATACTGTTTCAGAGCTTAAACGCGCATAAGTCCCTTTCTTACTGGGTTATGGGGTTTCGAGGTTACGAAGTTATGGGATTATAGGATTAAGAGGTTATGAGTGGTCAATGGATAGAGGATTTATTGGACTTTTCTGGGCCTATTTTTTAAGTTTATGAAAAATCCTGACGTGATGGGGTTAAATGCATTCGGATTTAACGACCCCAAAAATATATGGTAGACATAGTCAGACTCCACAAGTCATTTTTTCGATTTTTTTTTTGTTTATAAAATTTTCTGTCGGCAGTTATTATTTTCATTTCATGTCAAATATAAAACAAATGAAATTAAAACTTGATTAACATTTTTAATCTAAGGATTAAAAGTGCAAACTTTAGCTCCTAGGATTAAAAGTGAATACTTTTGTTGCTAAGATTCCATTTTATTTTCTCGGTAAGGAAAATGTCAACCTTAGAGATTTCTAACAGTAAAAAAATGTCATAGTTTTGTGACGGTTGGAGAAAAACTACATTTTTGTACAATGTATCTCATTTTTTATGTCATACTAGGACAACTATTATTAAGATATTACCTAAAATATAAACAGTTTATTCCTGGTGTAGATGTACTGTTCAGCTCTGATTTTAATGAGTAAAGTGTCCCTCAGGGATTGAATTTACCTCACTATCCCTCTATCAAAAATAAATGAGCATTTACGAATGCAGTGCAAATGGTTACCAAAGTAATTTAAACTATTAAGGAGGTAACCCATTAGGCGGTCGCGGGCTCGTCGCATCGCGGACCGTTCTGGCCTGAGCTGATCGCAGTTTTTCACTATATCAGTCGCATTTGACAATCGCGCACAATCCTGCTCGCGCTCTTCTTTTGTTTTGCTTTATTGTTTTAATAGTTAAGAAAATGAGTTCTATGGAAGAGGTATTTTTATTGGCTCTTCTATGGTCTCCCGAGCTTCATTGGAAAAGATCGGTGGAAAACGCGATGCAAACGAGACGAACTCGGGAATGTCCAGTGCGAATGCATACATTATAAAACATGGGAAGGAACTACACCGCGCGCGATCGAGACTAGCATGATCCGCGATCCGACGGGACCGCGACCGCTTAATGCGTTCCCTCTAGCACTTATAACATGGTATCTAGATTTGATGTTTGATTTGATGAAGTCAGTGTTAATAAATCATGATGGTTTGTATAATAAAATTAAATTAAGCATTGATATATTTTTACCTTACTCTTGTTGAATATTTCTGATAACTCCAATTTTCCTCTCTTCTTATGAATGTGCTGCAGAACTAACAAAAATAAAGGATAATGTGCACCATTTTCTGTTATTGAGGCAACATCAGAAAGTGGTATAAGGTGTTCACATATGGCTGTAGCAAAAAGGATAGAAGCTGAATTAATCACTTTGGTGATTTCATTCTCTCCTTCACTGAAGACGTTACAAAGAGATTTGAAAGCTTCCTGTACAATGTGACCATTTACCAAGTTATCTTCTTTCAAATTGCTCAATAACTTAATTAGTTTTTCTTGTTCCACATCTAAAATTAATATTAATGTGGGTATTACTAAATGGCACTACAATTTATTTAAAAAGTTATATTCATCCACGCAAATGTGATTTTGAAATAATTTCTTAAATTATGGTAATTATATTTATTGATAATTAGTATGTATCACTAACACTAACAAATAACTGACTGATGATAAAGATGATGACTACCTTAATGACTATGATGAATGATGACATAATGGTAATTATAACTATAATAATCACAAAGATAATAATTAACGGGTTTTCAATTTTATACTACAAATATACATGTATTGAAATTATTATTTTATTCATAAAATTAAAAAAACCCGAAATAAGACTTTTCCATTATGGCTAAACAATATAACTTATTAGATTTTAGTTTGCTTTAAAATTTTGACTTTGGGACTAGAATTTAAAAAGTGAAAACTATTATTTGTTCGACAAATGGGCACATTTACTGCTACAAGAGGACATAATACGTTGTAACAAAGTGATTTTTCGACACCCCGCATTTGTGTTCCTTTTGATTCATTTTTAATAAATGTAAATTATCGCACCGACATTTACATTTTTCACGACGCCTGAGACAACCAGACACAGCGTTAGCGCGGTGTCAATGGCCTGGTAGCCGGCTTCAGGAGTAGTGATGTCAAATACAGTTACTTTTTAGTACTCAGAGTATTCGTTACTTTTATCTTGAGTACTCGTTACTTTGTATTCGTTACTGTGTACAGTTACTTGTATAGTCCGGCCGGCACGATATGCGGCTTTGTTTCTACGCTGACTTCCCGCAAAAGTCAACCACACGCTCGAAATACCCTAAATTGTTAATATTAGCAAAAATCATGTATCCATCGTGGCTACATCTATTCCAAGTGAACGTATATTCTCTAAGACAGGTCAAATAATAACAGAACAGCGCAACAGATTAAAATCCAAGTATGTAAACAAAATCATTTTTCTAAACTGCAACGATTTTTTGTTTATTCATAAAACTTAGTAGTAGTATCACAATGGTAATAGTAGGCATTCGCACAAAACAGTAAATAGTTTTGAATTAATAAGTTACGTTGTTTTTTTCTTATTTTGGATATTTTTATTTTTTCGTTAAGTATTTGGTATTTTTATAAGACTAATTTCTATAAGACAAGAGCAAAATTTATATATTTTTTTGTTTAAAAAAAAAATAGAAAATAATTATTTATTTAAATGTTATTAATATACAGGGATGGCCAGAAGTACGGAATAAAATTCATATCTTTTGAATGAGTTAATTTTTTTTAAAACGCCGAAACACGTTAACTGATTTTGATTTTTTCCCATCTTTCGGTTATATAATAATTAATTTTTCTTCAACCCCCTAACCCCCAGCTACCCCTATTTTTTTTTCAAATGGAAACATAAGGCATGAGGGGGCTCGTTGAAAAGCTTATAGAAAACCGAATCCAGCCATACCAAATAAACAAGTTTTATTTTTTCAATAACAAGTTTTTTTTCATTTAGAAATTGAAACAACTAGATAATTTACAAAAATAAACTCAATGTCGCAAATGCTGAAAATGTCCTCCATTCACTATTTGGCATTCTCCAAGACGATAGTAAAAGCTGTCCACAGCATTCTGAATGACTTCAGCTGGTAAATTATGCATCTCCGCCCTAATCTTGTTCTTTAAATTCTCAATATTATCCGGTCTGTCCTGGTAGACTCTTTCTTTCAAATATCCCCAAAGAAAATAATCCAGGGGTGTTAAGTCGGGGGATCTTGGCGGCCATTCAACTGTACCCCGTCTACCAATCCAGCGATTTGGAAACATTTCATCTAAGTATCTTCGAACATCAATACCAAAATGTGGGGGAGCGCCATCTTGTTGGAACCAAATTCTTTCATTCGGTATATCTGGATCAATTTCATGAGGGAAAATCACAGCTAGAGCAGGTATCAGGTCAAATGTTAGGAAATCCAGGTAGCGTGCGGCAGTAAGATTTTCTTCAAAAAAGAATGGGCCCAAGATTCTGTTGTTGATGATACCTGCCCATACATTAACTTTTTGTGGATGCTGCGTATGCGATTCGCATGTCCAGTGTGGATTTTCCTGGGACCAAAAGCGATAGTTGTGCCTGTTAACCACTCCATTTAAATAAAACGTAGCTTCATCCGAAAAAAGTACGTCTCGTTGAAAACCATTATTGTCGTCACACCGTCTCATCATTTCCTCACAAAATTGTAATCGCCTATCATAATCGTCTTCCAAAAGCTCTTGGACAAGACATACCTTATAGGGGTGGTATTTCTCTTGTTTCAGAAACATTCGAATTGCAGTTCGAGAAGCATCGTGATTGCGGGCCAATGAAACAGTTGAAGTATGAGGATTTTCAACAAGTTCTAATGCAATGTCTAATTTCTTTTCTTCATTCAAAGCACGTGCCCGTCCAGTTTTGGGCAAAGTCTGTACTGTACCGTGTTCCTCAAATTTGTGAAATATTTTACTAACTATCCCTTGCGAGATTTGGTTTTAGGGATATTTCGCATTAAATAAATCGCGCACTTCAGCCTGACTTCTTATTTTGTCTCCTCATCCAAGCAATATCAAGATTTCGATGCGTTGCCTTCCGATAATACCATTGCAATTCAGTAAATAACTTAATTTTGACACAATAGTACCGTTTCAAACTCCAATTTACAACCAAAGCGAAAAATTAACCAGAAAGCCTGGCAAGTAAGTAGTACTAAAAAAACGCAACATAAAAAATATATCTTTTTTGAGTTAGCAGTGATAGGTACAGTTTCAAATTCTTTATTTATTTTATTCTATGCAAATTCATGGAGGATAACACTGAAGATAATTAAATTTTATTTCACTTGTTAAGTAGGTACAAGTAGGTACAATCCTAAAAACCTTGCTATTGAAAAAATAAAACTTGTTTATTTGGTATGACTGGATTCGGTTTTCTATAAGCTTTTCAACGAGCCCCCTAATGCCTTGTTTTCATTTGAAAAAAAAGTAGGGGTAGCTGGGGGTTAGGGGGTTGAAGAAAAATTAATTATTATATAACCGAAAGTTGGGAAAAAATCAAAATCAGTTAACGTGTTTCGGCGTTTAAAAAAAAATAATTCATTCAAAAGATATGAATTTTATTCCGTACTTCTGGCCATCCCTGTATGAATAATTTAAGTTTTGTATGTTTATTTATTATTTACGTTCTTCAGGTGCATATGTATCTACTATACTGCAGCAAACTACGAATTAAATAATTACATTGATTAATTACTGATTAAATATATTTTACAGCTGTTTAATTAAATGTCAACAAAAAGGTATTTCATCTTAATTAACAATCCTATAGGATGACGACTACGCGACTACTTTTACCTTGCGAAACGCGTCGAACGAGTACATGATAAATATTCCGAGACCCGATAAGAATTATTGTATCTATGAGTATTAGACGCTTCAGTAAAATACAATACCAAATCTGAAATCCACGCGTTCAGTAAATATTACCCGATTATTACCGATTATCGTGATTACATGTATCGAAGCTTGGAGAAGAATCTCTGCTTAAAAAGTATCAGTACCGAATACTTTTCTCATCGATTACTCAGTGTTAGGTATTTGTTAGGTATTTTATTTAGTTACTTTTAGTTACATGTACTGTTAGGCATGTGCGCAGGTCCATGTATATATATATATATATAGGGTTGTGTGACATGATCATTCTAGAGAGTGAGATCGTATGAGCTTTGTATATAACATGTATTGACATTACCAAGAGTATTGCAGAATTAATAAAGAATATTAATTAGTCAGTGGAATAGTGTTTTATTCAAGACAGAACAAACTGGCGACGAGGTAAAAGTGGTGGATAAAAATTCGTGTCGGAGAATTAAAAAGTTAGCTAGTGAATAAAGATCGTGCGGTCGACCACGTGGACAAGATGGCAACTGGTATGGGCCAAGTTCGATTATTCAGTTATAGAACGTGTAACTGGAACATTTACCGGTCTCAATTACAGCAATACTTCATTGCTAACAATATTGCCGCTGAAAAGGCCGATGTGCGACGCGGAATCCTGTTAGCAAATTGCGATGAGGAGTCCTACCAGTTAATCTCTGATTTGTGTGTGCCAAAGAAACCAGAAAACGTGCCTTACGACGATATCGCTTCCAAGCTAGACGAACATTTCAAAGTGATAGAAACATTCTTTGGTGTTCGCGAAAAGTTCTACAGTGCGTATAAAAACTCTTATGAATCGGCAAGTGAGTGGGCAGCCAGAGTGAGAAACCTAGCAGCACCCTGCAAATTCAAAGCTGATGTGCTGGATGAGTTTTTGAGGGACAGATTTATAATAGGCTTTCCAAAAGGTGCAGTTCGTGATAGACTTCACGAAGAAGATGAAACCTTGACATTCGAAAAAGCGGTGTCAATTGCTTGCAAAAAAGAAGCAGGGCAGAAAAACTTCCAAGGTAACATTCCAACGACGAGCAGTTCGGTTGGAGGGATCAAGAGAGAAGCAGATGCCGTATATCGAGTTTCCCATCGACGAGGTCCTGCGCAAGGAAGTAGGTACCAGGATTGTGGCCGTGGAGCGGTAGGCGCATGTGGCGGTAGGCGAAATGTTCCACAGGGGGTGGAGCCACCACGGAGCAGAGATGACAGCCAGCGACTAGGCCGACGAAGAGGTTATGCAGGCACAGGTGCATCGAGTGCATTCCTGGATTCCACATTCGGTATAAACGAAAAGAAAACTTGTACTGTTTGTGGTAAGAGATCTCATTATTCTCATACTTGTAAATATAAAGATTATATATGCAACATTTGTAATATTAAGGGCCATTTAGCTGTAGTTTGTAAACAAAATAGAGGTAAAAATTTCAAGCATAATTTTTTGGAAGAGCATCCTTCGTTAGATGAACATGTTGATTGTTTATATCATCTAGGAGAAGAAAAGACTCCTATTGAAATTCAGGTCTTTATAGATAATAAGCAATTTACGTTTGAGTTAGATACTGGGGCAAGTTTATCAGTAGTTTCTACTAGTTATTGGAGTCAATACTTAAATATGTATGTGTTACAGAGTACGGATAGGACACTAATTAGCTACAAAGGGTTGAATATTCATCCATTGGGATACATCACAGTTCCTATAACCTACCATGGAGTGACCAGGATGGTCGATTTGTACGTAATCGATAGGGGTGGACCGCCCTTATTGGGACGGAATTTTTATTACAATTTTGAGTTAAGTATACATTCATTTCAGAACAATGATAAACCAAATAGTAATATTAATTTGCAAAATAAGGCAGGTGTTAGTAACGTCAAACAAGAAAATGTTGACATTATTATTAAAAATTTAGCCAGTCGTTATAAAAATGTTTTTTCTTCTGGCTACTGAAGTAAACGTGGTACCAAAATTTTTTAAAGCACGTCCAGTACCGTATGGAATTAAAAACAAGGTCGAAACGGAATTGCAGACTGTTAGATGCCAATATCATTCAACCAGTGGACTACAGTGACTGGGGTACTCCAATAGTACCAATTGTTAAACGGGATGGCACCATTAGAATATGTGGTGACTATAAGGTAACGGTAAATCCAAGTTTAAAGGTTGATCCTTATCCACTACCACGGATAGAAGATTTATTTAGTCAATTGCAAGGTGGGTTGGAATTTATCAAGCTCGATTTATCACAAGCTTATCAGCAAATTTTATTAGATAAAGATTCACGTAAATTAACGGTTATAAGTACTCATAAAGGTCTTTTTGAATATACTAGACTTCCTTATGGGTTATCATGTGCACCTTCTAAATTTCAAAAAATCATTGAACAAATCCTTCAAGGGTTAGAGAAGGTAGTAGTATTTTTAGATGATATACTAATAACGGGGAGTACTAGGGATGAACATATAGTAAATGTTGAAAAGGTTTTAAGTAAATTGTCAGATGCAGGTTTAACGATTTCATTAAGTAAAAGTGAATTTTTTAAAGAATCAGTTATTTATTTAGGGGATAAAATCGATAGGTTTGGATTACATACATGCAATGATAAGATAGAAGCTGTCAGTAATGCTCCAATACCAACTAATCAAACTCAACTAAAGGCTTTTCTTGGGTTAGTTAATTACTATCACAAATTTATTCCTAATTGCTCCATTATTTTGCAACCATTATATAATTTGTTAAAAAAGAATATTTCTTGGAATTGGTGTGACGATTGTAATAGAGCTTTTAATGAAATTAAGAAGGTTTTGACTTCGTCAAGGGTATTGGTACATTACGATCCAAATTTACCTATTAATTTATCTGTCGACGCTTCAGCTTATGGCATCGGTGCCGTAATTTCACATGTTATGGCAGATAATGAAGAAAGGCCAATTGCTTATGCTTCTCAGACATTGACTAAGGCACAACAAAAATATTCACAAATTGAAAGGGAAGTTTTAGCTATCATTTTTGGAATTACTAAATTTAATCAATATTTATTTAATAGACCATTTACTATTATGACAGATCATAAGCCATTGACCACGATTTTTAGTCCCAGACGAGGTATACCTCAGATGACTGCAAACCGATTGCAGCGCTGGGCCTTAATTTTATGAAATTATAACTATGATATTAAGTATGTGTCATCTAGTAAAAATCAGGCTGATTGTTTTTCTAGATTACCAATTCAAAATTATTTTTGTGAATTTTTAAGTAACATTTCGTATTTACATTATGTGACAGACAACGTAGACCTACCTATTGATATTAAACAATTAAAAATGGAACAAGGAAAAGATATCTTGCTACAAAAGGTAATCAAATTTGTAAAGGATGGTTGGCCAAGGAAAGTTCCTCTAGATATTAAACCTTTTGCTTTGTATAAAAATCAGTTTTCTATAGAAAATGACATTTTAATGTTAGGATATCGAGTGGTAATTCCAACAAACCTTCAATCTAGAATCATATCTGAACTACATAGTACCCATCAAGGCATTGTTAAAATGAAAACCGTAGCCAGATCGTATGTGTGGTGGCCTCAACTTAACAACGAAATAGAACATGTTGCTAACACTTGCAAGGATTGTCTTCCACATAAAAATAGCCCACCTAAAGCTATGTTAATACCATGGGAGTTTCCGGAAAACCCTTGGGAACGCTTGCACATTGATTATCTGGGGCCGTTTCATGGTAGATACATATTAATTATTGTTGATGCTCACAGTATATGGATAGAGGCTTTCGTAACGTCTAATACTAAAACTTGCACAACTGTTAATGTTTTAAGAAGTGTTTTTGCGAGGTTTGGTATTCCTAAACGTATAGTAGCGGATAACGCTAAATATTTTGTTTCTCATGAGTTTATGCAGTTTGTTACAGGTAATGGGATTCAATTTGATGATATTGCTCCTTATCACCCAGCTACCAATGGGGAGGCTGAGAGTTGTGTTAAATTAATTAAAAATGCTCTTAAACGTAATTTAAATAATAATAATAATGATTTTAACTTAGCTTTAAACAAAATTTTACTTAATTATCGTTCTACCCCCCACTCAACAACAAAGTTTTCCCCAGCTCAATTAATTTTTGGAAGAAACATTAGAACACGTTTAGATTTATTGAATCCAAGTGTTTTGTCAAAATCAATTGACACTAGTAAGGTTTTCAAAAATGTGCAAGAAAACCATGAGAAACAAATTTTACATCATAGAGGGAAGCGTATTAAAACATTTAATATTAATGATTGTGTAGCCGTAAGAGATTATAGGATCCCAAATAAGATTACTTGGACAAGTGGTATTATTAAAAACAAACTGGGACCTAGAACGTATCTGGTATTAGTTCCTGAAATACAAAAAACGTGGAAAAGGCACCTCAATCAAATTATTAGTCATAATGTCGGTGGTAATATGGAAATAGAAAATAAACAAGACGAATTAATACCAGATACAAGCACAAATTCTTGTATAGCTAGTAGTAATAATAATAGTAGTAGTAGTAATAATAGTAGTAGTAATAATAATAGTAGTAGTAGTAGTAATAAGGAAGAAACTGTAAATATTGGAAATAATCAAATAAGAGCTAGTAAAAGGACGGTAAAAAAGCCAGTGAGGTTTCAATTTTAAGGTAATTAAGGGGGGAAGTGTTAGGTATTTGTTAGGTATTTTATTTAGTTACTTTTAGTTACATGTACTGTTAGGCATGTGCGCAGGTCCATGTATATATATATATGATCATTCTAGAGAGTGAGATCGTATGAGCTTTGTATATAACATGTATTGACATTACCAAGAGTATTGCAGAATTAATAAAGAATATTAATTAGTCAGTGGAATAGTGTTTTATTCAAGACAGAACACTCAGTATCCGTTATTTATTCAAGTAACGAATAATTACAATATTGACATCACTATTCGGGAGAATTAGTTTGTTTCCAGCCGCCACAGCGACGAGTCTACCCTGTCAGAAGCTCCAACCAGCAGATACGTTGCCGTTGCAAGCAAGTAAGAATTTCACAAGTCCCTCTGTAAGAACTACGCAGTCGCTGCCGAAGCAGAACAGGGTTTAAAAATTATTTATTTATTAAATTAAGCCGACGTTGAAGTTTAGTTCATCACCAGCCGTCGCAGCAATAAGTCGAGTCCATCAGCTGCTCCAGCCGAAGCTACGTCACCTTAGGAATTGGTAAGATTTTGCCTAAGAGAACTGCGCAGCCGCCAGAATTCGCCGTATGACCATTGCAAATAAGCTGCATTTGAAGAATTAGTCCACAACGAGCCGCCGTAACGACCAGTCGAGCATGTCAGCAGCCCCAGTCAGTAGATACGTCACCGCTGGAAATAACTAAGGATTTTAGTCCGGCTTAGAAGAACTGCGCAGCCGCCAATCCGAGCTTAGAAACTTAGCGAACAAACTGAATTTGGAGATTCAATTCATCTCCAGTCGTCGCCAACACCAGTCTAGCCGAAGACCGCAGAAGTAAGGTTCCGCGCATATCCAATGCGCAAGTCTCCTGAGTTGACAGGCGACCTGACGCGGTAATTGTACTGCAGTTAATTCCGCTCCACCGTTTAAACGTGCCCATGAAATGCTGCAGAATTTTGTTGTTTTTTTTTCGTGGAAAAACAGGTTTTATCAAATTTTCTTATGCATAATTCGATAGACGATGATAGTAAGGAAGTTCCAGTCCAAATTTTGTTAAGATAAAGCCCAGTATAAAGAAGTTAGATGGAAAAAAAATATATCCACCAATCACCGCCTGGCTTCTCTGCGTCATGATCGGTGTGATGGCTATGAATAGTCGTGTTTAGGCTGGAAAATGTTGACTTGAAAACAGAATGTCATCCGGATTTATGCGTGACAGGTTTTCTAAAAAAAGCTGAGTGTCATAATCGTTGACGCAAAACGTTGTAAGTTTTCGTAATACATTGTTAATCTTCATCATGTTTAAATCATTAACCCATCACGAAATCTTAAAAAATAGTGGAATACTATAGCTGCCACGCAGCAATTAGAAAGCATCCAAACTAACTAAACTTTTAAATATAAGTGATTGTGCTCCAACTTGGACATTATGAGTATGGGTATGGGTAAGTGGCAATTTTTATGGCGCATGTAATTAGTGCTAAAGGACTAAAAAATTTTTGAACTGTAAACTCTTGATAATCGCACTTGAGTTTAGGATTATGCGAAATGACTGATAAAGGTCCAGTGGATAGAGAATCTCTGAATTCGACTCTATCGCTCGACGCAACCCTGTTTCTGGAATTTCCGCGGGAACCACAGGACGTGGGAAATCCGTCCAACACAGTCATCGACGACGAAGTCGCGGGGCGGAGACATGGCGTCCAACTAACTGTCCTGAACTTCAGGGATCATGAGATCAGGTCTCATGCTCTTCCACCACAGCTAGATGGTCCGGGAGGAGAAACTGGGAATGATGCTAGAGAATGGAGACGAAAGTAGGATTTCACTCAGTGGCGCCCAACTAAAATAGTTTAAAAAAAGTGGAAATCGAGGAGGTGCTGACGAAGGCATTAGGATATATTCTGAAGGAATTTCCGGAGAAAACCAACAAAACAGGAGAAAATCAACAAAAAAAGAAAAAATTATACACAGAGCGTAAGTAGCTCCTCCATCTATCGCTACTTCCCAACTACGTTATTCACTGGTACAACAGCTAGGATGTTGCGTGTATAATCCAATGCCGGTCGGGGCATGTAGCCCACGGAGTAGTTGTTTCTCGCAACACTGGAAATTTAAAACATTCTGTTTACTAGTGGTAACTATGGTAAATGACGTAGTTGGGAAGTAGCACTACAGATGGAGGAGCTACTTACGCTCTGTGTATACACATCTCCTTGTCGTGAGTAAACGGCACTAAAGCAGCTGGATAGTTCGTCGGTTGTCTCACCTACGGCATATTGATGAGGACCAATAAGTCCGTCTGTGTCTGGTGGGTTAAACTGACGAACGATCCTAGCTGTTGTACTAGGTGTTGCGAGTGTAATCCAATGCCGGTCGGGGCATGTAGCCCGCGGAGTAGTTGTTTCTCGCAACACTGGAAATTTAAAGGGAAAATTAGTTTACCGACTTTATGTGGAGAAGTATAGGAAAACCCTAAACATTTTTTATTAAAATATTTTAAGGTGGAGGAAATTCCACATATACAATGGACAATATATAAAACAGATCAGCTACGGTGTGAGGCGAGTCGGTGGTACAACAATTATCGCAATCTAGGAAGAACGTATAGGGAAGACAAACAAATGTTTTCGGGCAAATATGACGATCTGCATACCCGAATGAGACTTCAAGTCAAATTATTTAATAAAAAGCAGGAAGTAGAAGAATGCGGTTTATTCATTGCCCGAAAATTGGCCTTGGCTCGTAGGTTAGAGCTAATAATGGCAGAACATCAACTAGTACAACGGATCCAAATATTACTAAAACCAGAGATAAGGATTCACCTGGTAGGAACCGGGATATACTCGCTGGATGAATTAACACAAATAGCTACGGAGGTTGAAAGGACATTACCCGAAGTACGACCTATGGAGATGACAAATCGGGCAGGCGAAAATCGAAGAGCAGGACCATTTCAAGATCCACCCTATCCTTGTCGTTATTGCGATGGAAATCATTTACACCGAAATTGCAATCGAGAATCGGGAATAGTATGCGAATTTTGCCTGCACCTAATACTGTAGCCACCGCATCCAGACAGAATTCGGGAAATGTATAGAGGGTCAGGACGGTTCGGAACCCATCCTCCCGATCCAAACACAAATGGAGTCATTACAAACCGTTTTGCGAAGTAAAAGTTTGCCTAGGATTGAGGTAAAATATGGCATGAACAGTTTGATAGCACTTATAGCCAAAATAAGAGTATTTATAAGGAAATATTAAGTGATTTCCCATAGGTCTTTGACCAGGGTTTGAAACAACCCGTGATCAAATTGGTGACACAAGATTCACTTAAAAGAAGATAAACTATTCAAAATTAGAAGATATCAATATTCCCCGATAAAAAGACAAATTATTCGCACTGAAGTACAGAAAATGTTGGCGGCGGGAGTGATTCGACGGTCACTCCGCTTATAGCTCGCCAATAGTTTTAGTCGAGAAACTTGATGGGACTACCAGATTCTGCGTTGATTGTCGAAAATTAAACCACCAGACAGAGGACGAAGCAGCTCAACTTCCGCCTATTCGTGAAATTTTTAGCTAAAGGTACCGCAAATATTGTTAGTACTTTGGATTTGAACAGCGGATACTGGCAAGTAACTAGGGTACCTGAAAGTCAACATCTTAACTGCGTTCAGTTGGAGCATTCTATGAATTTGAGGTGATGGCCTTTCGGGTTAAAATGTGTTCCGTCTAGTTTTCACAAAATGACGGCCGATGTACTTGCTGGGTACGTAGAATTGGTCCAGGTATATCGGTTAGTTTAAGGGTCCAGAGCAACATATACAGCACTTACGAAAGGTGTTTGAAAGACTCCACATACACGGGTTACGATGTGCATTGGGGAAAATTCCTGTTTGGAGCTACCAATCTTTATTATTTGGGACATAAATTAACTGCGCTTAAGCTCTAGATAAACACATTTAAAAAAATCTGAATTTTCCACAACCAAAGAATAGGAATGAATTACAAAGTTTCCTAGGGACGGCGAATTGGTTGCGGGATTATGTGAGGAATTTTGCCGTTCTGGCTGCCCCATTGACCGACTTAGTGGGGAAACAGAATTATAAGTGGACGCCGCAAGCAGCACAAGCTTTCAGGATGTAAAACAAGCTTTAGCACAACCTTTAATACTATGTCGTCCAGATCCGGAGGTAGAAGTGACAGTACAGGCCGATGCTTAGTGCATTGGGAATGGAGGCGGTAGTGTATCAGGAAACAAAAGAAGGACATAGACGAATCTTGTGGTAACGCAAAATTTACAGCTGCAGAAAGGAAGTACCACTGCAATGAACAGGAGATTCTTGCAGTGGTATGGACCTGCAAGAGGTATCGTACGCTGTTGTAAGACAAACCTTTTAAATTACGTACCGATAGCCGAGAGCTATTATGGTTGGACAAATATAGAGATGATAAGGCCAAACTGACACGCTATGCGTTATTACAAGAGTTTAATTGTTTTTTTTTCATCTAACTTCTTTATACTGGGCTTCATCTTAACAAAATTTGGACTGGAACTTGGGACCTCACCAGGGGACATTCCGATAGCTGCATTTTCCGTGTTCATAATGAATGAACACTTCATTAATCACTTGGTCCCAAGCGGTTTACGGTCTTTGTCTCAAGTAAATACGAAATAGTTTTTTAATCCTGATTCCGGCACTCGACCGGACTTGACCTTTGATGATAAATCGGAGTTACATAGTGGTTTATATGACGTTGGTTGAACCGATTCCAAGCTTCACTCTTGAAGATCGACACATTATCCATAATAACCTCTTGGGGAAAACCCATGTAATGAACCGGTATTAATTTCCAGTTTTATGCAAGGCCGTGGGCCAGTTATTTATTTAATTAGTTTAATTGGGTGAGAGCAATTAACCGCGAGTCGAGTCGAACCGTCCGTTTGCCCCACTTTGTCGAGGGCCGCGCGCATAATCCCACCACGACTCCTGCCTAGTCAAGGGGGGATTGAGGCAATAAAACAACCGTTCCTGCACGAAGATCCTCAGTTCGCTGCCAGAACTCGAAGAACTCCAACGCCAACCTGAGGACCACCCCGAGGACCTGAACACCGACCAGAGACCGCCACCCGACCCAAGGAGTTCGCTGCCAGAACTCGAAGAGCTCCAGTTCCAACACCAGCCCGAGGACCACCCCGAAGACCTGAAGACCGACCAGAGACCGCCACCCGACCCAAGGAGTTAGCCGCCAGAAGCAACCGTCCGGAATAAGTAAGCAAATTGTATTTTCCTATTCTCACTTGTCCTGCTATGGTACAAGTCTGGCCGTTTTGAACTCTGGCAAGACAGTACGACCACGGCGTTGTCGGCGAAGGTTTGGCTGGGTCACCCACCGCCCTCGTTCGACGAACGTTGTTAGTCACATCGACCGAACTGCTGGTTTGGCTGGGCCACCCACCGCCAGTGGAAGACGTTGAGTGCAGGTCCGTACGGCAGCAGCGTTATCGGCGACGGTTTGGCTGGGTCACCCACCGCCCTCGTTCGACAAACGTTGTGAGCCCCTTTACTGACACTGCTGGTTTGGCTGGGCCACCCACCGCCAGTAGAAGACGTGAAGGTGTCGAAGTGTACAGCAGCAGCGTTGTCGGCGAAGGTTTGGCTGGGCCACCCACCGCCCAAGCTAGATAAACGCTGTAGGGCACAATAACCGAAACTGCTGGTTTGGCTGGGCCACCCACCGCCAGTAGAAGACGTTGTGTGTCGGCTGTGCAACGACGGATAGACCCCCGAAGTTTGGCTGGGCCACCCACCGCTTCCGGGAGAAGTCTGTCGGCCGCCCCGCATTTGAACTCGCACCTCGTCCAGACTTTGCCTCCTGTTTACCAACAACATCATTTTCCTGATTACCGTTTGCTTACTTGTGCCTGATGTAAACCGCTTTGCTTGGCTTTTTCCTCCTGGCTGGTCGCATTTCCGCTTAATTTCCGTCGCTTTGCTAGAAACTACCGCCGATATTTATTGGTAGAATTAGAGTAACCCGTAATTATTTTTCTGTTTCAGAACCATTGGGGATAATTTATTTATTAATTATTTATTGCTCTAATATATTAATCTTATTTATTCCCTTTCTAGCACCGACGGAAATTTAAAA
The DNA here is from genome assembly GCF_000390285.2 of Anoplophora glabripennis. Taxonomy (NCBI): domain Eukaryota; kingdom Metazoa; phylum Arthropoda; class Insecta; order Coleoptera; family Cerambycidae; genus Anoplophora; species Anoplophora glabripennis. Next base: position 31,260 of record NW_019419200.1, on the reverse strand, counting down.
CCGAATATTATTTTGGCGTGCCGTTTGGTAAAGTATTAGACCGTTTATTTAAATAAACCAAACGCCAAATACTCCCGTTTTTCTACCGTACCGATTTTGAGTCCTGATATTTGACTATGTGCTAATTTGTATTTATTCACAGCACCGGAAAACCGAATAGGCATATTAAATCCGTCGTAAATAATTGCTCTAACCCATTTTTGTTATTCTTACACCGCTTGTAAAGTATTTTTACATTCCTGAATTTTAGTTAGTTATAATAATTGTAATTAGAATCTATTTTACTTTTGTTTTGTTTGTTTCGAATTCCGTAGGCCTTATAATAAATCTAGTAAACATATTTCCAGTTTGTATTCATTTTTAACACCGACAAAGTTGATAAAATTCCGATCAGTAAAAACGAGTCTGCTTATCTTTTTGTGACCTACACTGATAAGACCGTTTATTTTGAAAGGAAAATAACACTACACTCAGAGAACTACTTTGCTTGAAATTAAGAGAAATATAACAGACCCCTGGAATTAAACTTTCTTCACTGCCGAGTACTTACTCTAAACCGAGGATAGGTTTCACGTGGAGTTTCCCCCACGTAAAAGATAGGGAAACTGGCGCCCGAGACAAAAACCGAACAAAAAGATTCAATCCGGAGTACGTTCCTGTGACGTCACTCACCACCGCCGGTTGCCAACCACCTCTGCCGATAAACTAGTAGTCAAGGGTCGTCATAAAATTAGGCGTCCATAGGGACGTCAATGACGTCAATAAATCTAGTGAATTAGAATTCGCAATTGTGAATTAAGATTCCGTTTAGAGTTGGTAGTACACCGGGGGCGGCTACAAGTAACGTCTGAATGGAACAGTCACCACCGCAAAATCAAAGCCAAAATAAAGTATATAAAGGGTGTTAGAAAAATTTGGAGACCGAGGAAAGTACGTTAAACCAATCGTTGGAACAGTCTTTTGTAAAGAACCAGTATTTATGTTATGTTTTGTGTAAGAGTTTCGCTATTTATTTATTTAATTAACTTAATTGGCAAGAGCAATTATTGTCCGCGAGTCGAGCTGAACCGTCCGTTCGCCCCACTCTGTCGAGGGCCGCGCGCATAATCCCACCACGACTCCTGCCTAGTCAAGGGGGGATTGAGGCAATAAAACAACCGTGCCTGGACGAAAACAGGCAGTTCAGATCCTGAACTCGAAGAGCTCCAGCTCCAGCCCTGAGGACCACCCCGAGGACCTGACACCGACCCAGAGACCGCCATCCGAACCGAAGGAGTTAGCCACCAGGAGCAGCGACCCGGAATAAGTAAGCAAATTGTATTTCCTGATCTTTACTTGTCCTGATATTGGTATAAGTCCTGCCGAGTTTTGAACTCTATTTTGAACTAAGTGCTGTCCGGTGCGGCGGCGGCGTTATCAGGCGGAGGTTGACTGTGCATAACATCGCCTTCGTTTTGAGGAACGTAGCTAGGGCACATTAACTGAAACCGCTGGTTGACTGTGCATAACATCGCCAGTGGAAGACGTTAGGTGCTGGCCAAACCGTGACAGATAGACCCAGGAAGTTGGCTGTGCATAACACCGCTTTCAGGAGACATCTGTCGTATACAGTACGTGGTGCGGCAGCGGCGTTGTCTGGCGGCGGGTTGACTGTGCATAACATCGCCCTCGTTTTGACGAACGTTGCGGGGTACCTTGACTGAAACTGCTGGTTGACTGTGCATAACATCGCCAGCGGAAGACGTTAAGTGCCAGCCGTACCGACGGATAGACCCAGGGAGTTGGCTGTGCATAACACCGCTTCCAGGAGAAATCTGTCACCGGCCGCGCGTCCGAACGTGCACTCGAATAGACTTTGCCTCCCGTCACCCAAACTATTCCTGTACCTGATCACCGTTTGCTTATTTATGCCATTTGTGTATTGCTTGCTTCGCTTCCTCCTTGGCTGGTATTAACTCCGCATATTTCCGTTGCATTTGCTAGAAACCGCCGACGATATTTATTTGTAGCATTAGAGTAGCCCGTAATCTATTTTTCTTTGTTTCAGAGCCATTTGGAATCGGCATATTTGTTGATTATTTATTACTCTGATTTGCTAACTGTGTTTTTCTTTCTAGCACCGACCGAAATTAAAACCGAATACCGTTGGCGTACCGTTTCTTATAGTATTAGATTGTTTATTGTAAAAATAAACTAACCGCCTAATACTGCATTTGCCTACCATACCGATTTTTGTGTCCTGACCACCGATATTTTAGTATGTTCTAATTTTGTAATTCTTTACAGCGCCGGAAAACCGAATAGGCATTTTTAATCCCGTGATATATAATTGCTCTAACCAATTCTATTTTTATTCCCACCGTTTGTACATTATTTGTACATTTCTAATTTTAGTTGTTTATAATAACTGTAATAAGAATCTGTTTTACTTTTGTTTGTTTGTTTCAAGTTCAATAGGCCTGATTAATAAATCTAGTAAATATAATTCCCGTTTGTATTCATTCTTAACACCGATAAGATTGATAAATTCCGCTCAGTAAAAAGTCGCACTATCTTTTTGTGACCTACACTGATAAGACCGTTTATTTTGAAAGGAAAATAACACTACACTCAGAGAACTACTTTGCTTGAAATTAAGAGAAATATAACAGACCCCTGGAATTAAACTTTCTTCACTGCAGCTATCCCGAGTACTTACTCTAAACCGAGGGTAGGTTTCACGTGGAGTTTCCCCCACGTAACCGATTGGGAAACTGGCGCCCGAGACAAAAACCGAACAAAAAGATTCAATCCGGAGTACGTTCCTGTGACGTCACTCACCACCGCCGGCTGCCGACCACCGCCGCCGATAAACTAGTAGTCAAGGGTCGTCATAAAGTAGGCGTCCAAATAGGGACGTCAGTGACGTCAATAAATCTAGTAAATTAAAATTCGCAATTGTGAATTAAGATTCCGTTTAGAGTTGGTAAGTAACGTCTGAACCGAACCGTCACCACCACAAAATCAAAACCAAGTAAAGTATATAAAGGGTGTTACAAAAATTTGGCGAGCCCAAGCAGGGACGTTACAAAAATTTGGCGCCCGAGCAGGGACGTTACAAAAATTTGGCGCTCGAGCAGGGACGTTACAAAAATTTGGCGAACCCGAGCAGGCACGTTACACTTTTAATCTCCACTCTATATTTAATACACTTAGAGTTCATACCCAAGAGCGGCCTCCACCTCGACCTATTACTACTGTCATATATTTATTTGTGTGTGTGTGTGGGGGTGTGTGGGTGTGTGCGTGCGTGTGCGTACGTGCGTGTGTGCGTACGTGCGTGTGTGCGTACGTGCGTGTGGGTGCGTGCGTGTGTGTGTGGGTGCGTGTGTGTGTGGGTGCGTGTGTGGGTACGTGTGTGTGGGTGCGTGTGTGTGGGTGAGTGTGTGGGTGCGCGCGCGTGTGTGGGAGTGCGTGCGTGTGTGTGTGGGAGTGCGTGCGTGCGTGTGGGTGCGTGTGTGTGGGTGCGTGTGTGCGTACGTGCGTGCGTGTGTCTGTGTGTGTGGGTGCGTGTGTGTGAGGGTGTGGGTGCGCGTGTGCGGGTGCGTGCGTGTGTGGGGGTGTGTGGGTGCGTGCGTGGGTCGTGCGTACGTGTGGGGGGGTGCGTGCGGGTGCTTGCGTGCGTGCGTGTGGGTGCTTGCGTGCGTGCGCTTGCGTGCGTGTGTGCGTGCGTGCCGGCGTTTGTGCGTGCGTGCGTGCCGGCGTTTGTGCGTGCGTGCGTGCCGGCGTTTGTACGTGCGTGCGTGCGTGTGTGTGTGTGTTTGTCGGTCACGTCGGGTACGTAGTCAACGGCTTGCCTGAGGAGGGGACTGTCATGTCTAGCGGCTACGTCAAATCGTTTCTCCGCGTTTTGTCTTATTGTCTGTGTAGCGTTTGTGTATTGTAAGTCTCGTAATATGTCAGTGTTTCTTACGTACCAGGGCGCGTCGGTGGCCGTGCGGAGGGCTATGTTTTCCACAGCCTGTAATGACTTTAAGTGGCTTTTTGCCGCGTGACCCCACGCCGTGGAGGCGTAGGTTAGCTGCGGTTGAAGTACCACCTTGATAAGCGTTCGCTTATTCCTTAAACTGAGGGTGTTTCCACCTTTGAGTAAGGGATAGAGCCTAGCCCTGGTGGTCTTCGCTCGCGCCACCGTCTCCACGATGTGCGGTTTCCACGTGAGACGCTGGTCCATCGTCACGCCCAGGTATCGTGTTTGTCGATTCCAGGAGATAGGTTCCTGGGATAGTGTCAGTCTGTCGAGGTTTTGTGGGATTTTTCGTTTGGTAAAAAGGATAGCCGAACTTTTGTTGGGATTAATTTTGACTTTCCACCTGTTGCACCAGGTTTCAAGTTGGTCTAAGGAGTTTTGGAGGAGGGAGACGGAATATCTAGGATCTACGGATTGGGATGTGATTGTCAGGTCGTCGGCGTATAAGTATATGTTGGTGTTGGGGGGATGTGGGATGTCGGAGTTGTAAATGGTGTATAGTGTGGGGACAGGACGGTGCCCTGGGGGACACCGGCCTCCATGGGACGGGTGGTGGAAAGGGAATCTTGGATTTGGATGCGGAATTTTCGGTGGTGTAGGTAGGATTTTATGAGTTTGGTAAAGGATATGGGATATTGGTTGGTGAGCATTTTCATCAGTAGGCCTTCATGCCAAACCGTATCGAAGGCCTTTGCGACGTCCAGGAAGACAGCACCAGTGTACTGTCCCCTGTTGAAGGCCGCCGTGATGTGCTCGGTAAGGCGAAGGATTTGGAGTTCAGTGGAGTGATTGGGTCGGAAGGCGAACTGCTCGTCTGGAATGACTTGCAGTTCTTGGGAGTGGGTTCTTAGACGGGTTAGGATAATTTTTTCTACCACTTTGCTCATAGCCGGGAGCAGGCTAATGGGCCGGTAGTTGGATGGGATGGTGTGATCTTTGTTGGGTTTTGGGATAAGGATTATGTTTGCTGTTTTCCAGCGGGTAGGGAAGTGTCTTAGTCTGAGTGTCGCGTTTGTTATGTTTAGTAGGGCCATGAGGCCCTTGTGTGGTAGTCGTTTAAGTGTCGTGTTATGTATATTGTCGGGTCCGGGGGCTTTTCTGTTTTTAAGTCTGCGTATTGTCAGTCTTAGTTCGTCAGGTGTTGCGGGGGGGATTATGTCATTGTCTGGCTCTCTGTCGACGCGTCGGGCCGCGCGCTCAGCCACTATCTCGAATTCCTCGTCTTCGTCGGGCAGCTGAGGCAGTCTACACTGCAGTTCCAGGCTATCGGCGAAAGCCTCGGCCTTTTCCTGGTTCGTGTAAACCACCCCCACACTACCGTGGATTGGAGGAATTTTACGGCGAGCGGTCTGTCGCAGGGCCCTCTGCGTTTTCCAGAGGCTGTTGTCTTGTGGATCCAGCGACTCCAGGTGCCTAGCCCAGTTATCCTGGGCCAGTTCATCCAGAGCCGCCTTCACCCGTCTGTTAAGTACGTTTAAGTCATGTCTGTGTCGGGGGAGGCGGGTGCGGGTGGCAAGCCGTTTCGCACGTCGTCTGTCACGTATTAAGTTTTTTATGTCATCGGGGAGGGTGCCCCGGGGGTTTGTCAGTCGGGGGACAATGGTCTCCGTCGTAGTCTGAGTCAGGGCGTTTTTAATGTCAGTCTCAAGGGAGAGGATTGCCGCCTCCAGATCATGGGTGGTTTCGATGACTGGGAGCGCCATGTTTCCTTGCATTACTGTTCGGAAACGCTCCCAGTCAGTGAACCTCCTCGTGAAGGTGCCTTCATATCTCTGTCTTCGCCCCAGATCCAGAAATATTGGATTGTGGGCGGAAGACCCTTCGTATTGGGTGGATATTTGGGCATTTAACGGTATAGATTTTAAGAGGGCAATGTCGATGACGTCGGGGCGTCCTACGGGTCCGTAATGTGTCGGTTCTGTTGGTCCGAGTATCGTCAAGTCGTCGTGTCTGTCTTGGTAATTCAGCAGGACGCGACCTCTTGTGGTCGTCGTCCCGCTGTGCCATACGGGGGACTTCGCGTTGAAGTCCCCGATGGCAATTGTCTGGGGCCAGGAAAGGATTTTGTCTAAGTCATTGTCAAGTAGTGGTAGTCTGGGTGGGTGGTAACAGGACACCACCGCAACGTCTCCATGCCGTAGCGACCTCACCGCTATCGCCACGGCCTCTGTGTTTTGAGTTTGGAGCCGCTGCAGCGGATAGTGGTCGATGCACTTCTTTACTAGGAGTGCAACACCACCCTCGTTATGGTTTCTGCCTGTATATGTTAGTCAGGGATGGAGGTCCGGGATGCCTCACTGAGGTAGGTCTCCTTGACAGCCATATCGTCTATGTTTAGACGGTTCAAGATGTCCACGAGTTCCATTTTTTTGGCCCGGAACCCGTCAAGGTTCCAGAACGAAATTCTCAGCGAGGAAGGTTGAGAAGGCCGACGAGCCATTAGAAGTCGAATAGTTTTTGCATATTCGACACTATGGCCGTCAGCTGGATGCAGAAGTCCTAAAGATGCTTTGTTGCGTCAATCAGGGTCGCCGCGCCCGGTTGGGAGGGTGTCGTGTCTGTGTGTGCGTGTGGTGAGGTGTTGTGTTTTTATGTGTTTTGTGTTTTTCTGGTCATGTCAGCGTATGTGAGTCCCGGGGTTGTGTTTGGGGTGGGTAGGAGGGGCTGTTTGTGTGTTTGTGTAGTGTTTTGTGTCGTGTTTGTTTTGTTTTTGTGTTTTTAGCTTTGGGGTACTGAGGGCACCCCATATAGCTGGCGGGGTGTGGCCCGGCGCAATTTGCACACCTGGCGGGTGTGTCTTTGGCCTTTTTTGCAGACGTGCGTGCTGTGGTTTTCGCCACATTTTACACACTGGCTCAGCTGTGCTCCGGGTCTGGCCGTGGCCGAACCGCTGGCACCGGTGGCACTGTGTGGCAACCCGCTGCTTTCGCTGCAGCTCTACTCGAACCACGAGCGAGCAGCAGCGGGTTACCTTCAGGATCTCCTCCTGGTCCTGTAGGGCCTAAACTAGGACCAGGGGCATTTCCTGTTTATTTTGACGGCTCGCCATGGGGTGCACTATTGCGCCGGGGAACCCTTGTCTTGCGAGGTCGAGTTGGACCTCACTTGGCGAAACACCCGCAGGTATTCCGCGTATCACCACCCTCAGCGTTTTTTCTTCGCTGAGGGTGAAGGTGTGGTACTCCTCGCCTTTGTCTGTCAGTGTATTTGTCAATAGTCTGTGGACTTTAGGTGTGTTTGGGTATATGGCTATACCGTCTTTAGTAAGTTTGGCTTTTGTGTAGTTATTGTTAAGTGTCGTGAGTATTTTTTGTACTTGCGTCCACCGTTCTTGCTTTTGCAAGATTACCGGGGGGGGGGGGGCTTATTTGGTTTTGTCTGTCTGTTTTGTGGGGTGTTTTGTAGGGCGCTTGTGGAGGGTTTAGGTGTCGATCCAGAAATCAGTTTTAGGTATATACTTATATCTTAAAAACAGCTTATTTTTATCTGGTCGAAAACATAATATTAACATTTTAAATAATTTTTTACACAATGTGAATATCACACACCCGTTTTGTGAGGACTGTCCCCGTAATTATCACACAGATACACAAACCAGTGAATTGACGTAGGTTTTCCGCCCATTGTGGGGACATGAGCACTGTTGATGCTATACTTGTGGGGACTGACAGGATTATGTGGACTTGCACAAGTCCATCAAATTTAAAACCTAAATGTAAACTACGACGTTTCTTTCTATAAAAAATATTTGTAAATTAGTTTTCAGATTTTCCAAAATGCAAATTTTGGAAAGTCTGTCTACTATTTTAAAATTTAAATCTAAAATAATGCACATGCTTTTCATAATTTTGGAAACATTTAAAATGCAATTTCACTTCTGTTTTGAAGTCTAAATAGCAAGTGTAATACCTATTTCATAGGAACGCAATTTCTTTGCAGAATTCAAATTTTAAGAAAAAGGTGTACATCAATGCACAAATTTCAAGTTTATATTTTGTTAAATAATAACAGATACAACTGAGACACCTAGTATTCACATAACAGTCTACCTATTTTTGAGTCAACTCTTAAGCAGGATTCACATTATACGGAACGTCAACGTACCATCATGGACCGGCACCGTCCCGTCAGATTATTGTAGTACCTATGAATTTCTTATGGTAATTACCAATATTACCATAAGAAATGCGTACTACTAATAGTTTGACGGGACGATGCTGGTCCGTGATGGTACGTTGACGTTCTGTATAATGTGAATACTGCTTAAGAGTTGACTCAAAAATTGGTAGACTGTTATGTGAATACCAGTTGTGTCTCAGTTGTATCTGTTATTATTTAACAAAATATAAGCTTGAAATTTGTGCATCAGATCAACCTAATCTTCTTTAAATTAAGCCTAATATTAAAATTCTTTCACTTCCGGTTTAACTGGAAACGACCATAACTTTTTTATTTTAAATGACACCCTGTACTATACTTTTCCGAAATTTTAAAAGGCGTACTACTAATAGTTTGACAGGACGATGCTGGTCCGTGATGGTACGTTGCTGTTCCGTATAATGTAAATCTTGCTATAATAAGCAATTTTCATTAACAAAGTCATAATAATTAACATATGAGACTATAAAAGTATTAAATTTAACAAGTTATTTAATGTTCTGTCGAAAACGTAATATCAAGTTTAAAATTATTAAAATACACTGTGGGTATCACACACACCCGTCTCGTGGGGACCCTAAATAGTGGAGACC
>NW_019419200.1:0-20000 GCF_000390285.2 Anoplophora glabripennis | reverse complement strand
GAACCCTACTTTCAGCAGATTTATTCTGAAAAATGATAGCCAGCTGCGGAAACAAATGAATCCAGAAGCACTCTTCCGAAAAATCAATTTTGCTATGAAACTATAAGAGTTAGGAACAAAGTTAATGTACACTTTTTGTCAATAACAAACTGTTCTATCTAAAAACAACATCATTTTTTATTTTCAGTAGGGCCGTATTAATTTTTTTATAATTTAATGAGTCTGAGTCCCCATAACTCCGTCACTGGTTGCTTGTGGGGCTTCTCCTTCTATTGAAAAATGGTATCTTATAAGATGTGTCATGCCAAATTTGGCTTAAATAGCCTTCATTTAGAAGTTATTTAAAAAATACGAATTTTTTAAAAAAATTTTAACGCCCTATATTTCGAAAATGAAGCGCCTGGAAAAAAATTATACTTGATTTTTTTCTTATTTTTTTATGAGGAATATCTTAAAGTTTGGCGATTTAATCCTGAAACACCCTGTATATATACAGGGTGTTCCAAAAGTGACGCCCGGCCTTCTGGGTTTTGATTAAGAGGACAAAAACAAATCGAAAATCAAGTGGAAAATTTTCCGATTGTTTTTCTTTGTTGAGTAATTCAAAAAAATTATTCAAAAAACTAAAAATAAACATTTGGGCTGGGTTATTAAATAATTATGTAGTTCAGAGCTGTATTTGCTGCAGCCATTGCTGGATGACGTGTTAGCAGTTAGACTAAATTATTGGTTTCAACATGATGGAGCTTCCATCACATTACGGTGTACGAGTATGAAATTATCTGAATCGAAACTTCCCAGACAAATGGATCAGAAGAGGTGGACCATGGTCTCGTATATCACCAGATCTGAATCCCCTTCTTTTGGGATTATTTAAAAGAAAATATTTACAGCGAACCTGTTGTAAATCCAGAAAATGTATAAGCCCGTATATACGCTGCTGTCGCGTTAATAGACCAAGAGATGTTACAAAGAGTTCATGCTTCAATGTTGAATCTTGATAATCTTTGTCTTGAAGTAGAAAGCAACTTATTTGAACAGCTTTTGTAAAAACAATTTCTATTATTTAAGCACATTATGGTTTTAGTTTATAAGTTTTTTCGTCTCCATTTTATAAAACTGTTTTATTATTAAAATGTTTTTCTCTATCCTTTTCAGGTTAAAATAATTCCTTACACCCAGGTACAACCGACAATCGGAAACTATACTTGCCTACTATTAGTTATAAATTATTTGTCTTTGAGATAAAAAATGGATTTTAATTTTTTTAGTTTTTTGAATAATTTTTTCAATAACTCAAGAAAGAAAAACAATCGGAAAATTTTCCACTCTTGATTTTCAATTCCTTTTTGTCTCCTTATTCAAATCTCAGAAGGACGGGCGTCACTTTTGGGACACCCGTATACAGGGTGTTTATTAATTGAATGCCGATACTTATGGGTGTGAATCCTTGGGTCATTTTAAGAAGAAAACTTAATATCAATATATGTCCTAAACCTCTTAATTTTTGAGCTACAGGGTGTTGCAGTTTTAAGAAAAAAATTACTGTTTTATTATAATTTTCTTATCACTCCAGATATTTTTATGAACTTTTATACACACCTATTAATCATTAAGGAGCATTGTTTGATGTAAAAAATGTTTTAAAATCTTTGCCAATGACGTCGGTACGAGGTTTGAACTAAACATTTTTGAAGAAAAAAATGGTACGCCACTGCTTTTTCTAAAAACTAAAATTATTTTTAAAATCTCCATTTATTTTACAGCAAATTCGGTCCCTAGACTTACTCTCGTACGACGCACCATTTGCACGTAAAAAAATGAAAACCAAAAAAAGTTTTTTTCCCCAAGTTCATTGAGACTGCTTTTGATATTTTGTTGCCATTTTGTAGACACCCACCATGCGTGGAAACACTTTTTGTGGGGCAAAATTAATTTTCTACTTTCACAAATGACGTTCACGTAGGCATAATATTAAATGTTTGGATAGAAGAAACGGTAAACTCATTAAATGCCCCCTTAAAGCAAATGAAATAAAAATTAGTAGGCTGGGTAAAGTGTCATAATTTTGTACGCTTCTTTTCGTAATAAAGTTGACATTGATTTTTCATTATTAAAAAATTATTAGAGTAGGAGGTAAAATCTCATAAAACATGGTAAATTTTATTATCGGTGAATTAGCTGACATGCATTTTACTTATGGGGTTGCCGACGGATTCATAGACGTCTTCACGAAACCGCAAATTTAAAAGTAGACCACAGTGCTAAAGGAGTCCCTGAAACAGTAAGAACACCGGAACTTGAAGAAGGAATTTTACATGAAATTGAGGAGAACCCCGAAACTAGCACGAGGAAAATCGCGGCAACATAATGTTTCACACGTACTTGTTTGGAAAATTCTTATCGAAAATTTGTTATATCCATATTGTTGAGCCGAACCAAGTAGGCCCTAATGTGTCACTATGTAAATAAATAAAATAAGTTAAAAAAAATAGATATATAACGTCTTGTCAAGTTGTGTATGTATCATTCATCCAACAAATATACCAATTCTAAAAAAGTTACAGTCCACTTATTCATCAACCACAACATTGTTGGTTCTTCGAGCCGGATTAACACAAGAAATCGTCAATTCATAAGCAACAAGACATAAAGAAGTGCGAAGGGGACACAGCAGTCAAGCCGATCCTTCACGCAAAAAGGTATAACACACCGCATCGAGTCGAGAGGAAAGGAGCAGATAAATCAATCCAACTCGCAACATTGACGGCATAAATACGCACGTAGGCCATCCATTTTCCATTATTTGTTTCATTAAAGTTCCTAATCCTGCAGGTACTTGCTTTGATCTTGTGTAGTTACATTTAGGTACTAACTTTCTTACATATTTGGGTCAATTTGTAGTCATTACATTTCTAGTTGCAAATTAATATACTTAAAATGACAGATCAATTAAAAAATCTTTTATCACGACGCGGCCAATTAAAAGGCAAATTAACCCGGTTTATAAAATTTGTAGATGATTTGACAGTTGACACAAATCTGACAGAATTAACATTACGATTAAGAAAAAATGAGGATATATGGGAAAAGTTCGACAATATTCAATCGTTAATAGAGGTAAATTACGTGGAAAATGTAGACATTCAGACAATAGAGCGCCAATCATTTGAAGACAAATATTTTTCAGTAATGTCAAAAGCCGAAGAAATTATAAATCGTGTTTCAAATAAAATTCCCATTAGTTCAACCGTTACGAGTTCAACGGCAGCGGCAGGTAATGATTAGTTTACCATGAACTTACCCACAATTAATTTGCCAGTATTCAGTGGCACTTACGAAGAGTGGTTGCAATTTTATGAAATATTTAAGTCACTGGTACACGATAACAAAAGATTATCAGGGATATAAAAATTCTTTTATCTCCAGTCATGCTTAAAAGGAGACGCGGCTAAAATATTACAATCCTTAGAGATATGCGAAACCAATTACGACGTGGCATTACAAATGTTGAGAGATAGGTACGAAAATGACCGAATCTTGATTCATAATCAGGTAAGAAACATATTTGAACTGCCGTGTGTAGTAAAAGAATCGCATCATTTATTAAGAAGGGCATTAGACAGCATTACAAAAGATTTACGCGCGCTAAAAACATTAGGCGAGCCAACAGACTCTTGGGACACCTTATTAATATACATAATAACCCGGAAATTAGACATAAACACGCGTCGCGAATGGGAAACCTTATCGAAATCTAAAAAATCGCCGAAATTCGAAGAATTAATGTCGTTCTTGACAAATAAATGTCAAATATTGGAAGCAAGGGAAACAAAAATCCTATCGAATAATAAATTCATTTCAAAAGGCCAAGAAAAACAATTCGTACATGTATCAACTAATCAGGATAATAAATATCCAATAAATTGTGACCTTTGCAAAGACAATAATCATTTTACGTTTCAATGCCAGAAGCTGTTAGCTTTACCAATGAAATTGCGTTATTTAGAAGTAAAGAAAGCGGGTATTTGTACAAATTGTTTAAAACCCGGACACGATTCAAAGAAATGTACCGGCCGAAATTGCAAGATTTGCCGCAAGCATCACAATACCATATTGCATGATTATAATTTTCAATTAAACACACCCACAAATAATGACGCATTAAATAATTATCAAACCACAGAACGCTCAGCAAATAAATCAAACAGACAATCGAATACAACTCAAAGTCAAATACAGAGGGATCAAAACGGTAGTAGTCAAATTGAGTCAGAGACATCGGACCATGCACTTACTATTACTTTAGCTTCACACCCAAAGAGTCAAAACACTACTCAAGTTTTACTAGCCACCGCAATAGTTTGTCACAGATACGAACAACCAACAAATAAAATGTCGTGCATTGTTGGATGCAGCAAGTCAATCGAACTTCTGTACTTTAGATTTATTCAGACGGCTCAAAATACAAGGTATTCGTATTGACATGGATATTGTTGGTATCAGCAACACTTGTAATATTTCATACCAAATTAAAACACAAATGCAATCAAGTAACGGATCTTGTAAATTGTCATTACCATTCTTAGTCACTGATCAAATTACAGGCAATTTACCGCAAGCTTTATCCGATAAAATAAATACTAGCGTGTCAATCATATAATAAAATTAAAAGTAAATACGTTTTAATAAGTGAATAAATCGGCGAGTCTTAGCGCGCTCGTTTCAGTTGTGGGAAACGTTTACCTTATAGATCGAGACCGCGTGTGGATGAATGCATCGTATTACGGCTTGCGTTGTTATACGTTGATATACAGGGTGGTCCAAATTTTATGCAGGAAACTTCGAGGGCAGATAGATCTCTTTAAAATAATATGTGTTTGCCTTATAAACATAGGTCTGGAACGACACCGTTTTAGAGATACAGGGTGTTGAAGTTGTCAAAAAAAATAGATTTTTTGTTTATATCTCCGGAATCTATTAACCGATCTCAATAAAATTTGGTACATATAATGTATGATAGTAGACCTGATATTACCTGAAATATGAGCTTTAAAGGTTCAACCAGTGGTGTACAACTGGTCAGGGGTCACCCCCTTTTTACAAAAAAACCTACGCCACTGCATTTTTTACATGTCATTGTAACTGATTTATATTTTAATGCACAAAATACGTAAAAAAGGTGACTTTAATTTTTTCCCTAAGATTCGCCGTTCTCAAGTTATTCATACCAATACAATCCCCTTGTGGCAGACACTTCTAACGATAATATTACAAGAATATTTGTTTATGCTTAAAAGTAAGTGCATATCAACAAAATTATTTACGCTCCTTTCTACACTACCTGTGAGGTAGTGTGCGATATAAACAAAAAATCATTTTTTTTAAACCTCAACACCCTGTATCGCCAGAAATATCGCCATATAAAATGGAGTCGGAGTTGGCAGACATATGCAAATATCTAAAAATGAAGAACAGTTATAAAAATCGGTTTAATGTTAAACAAAAATGGAAACGTTTACAGGTGAGACAAGTAAGTAAGAAATTTGCATGTTCAACTCACTTCTACAAATGACAATGATTTCGTTCCGATGACAGATGTTACACCTATAGTCTCAAATAAAATTAATATAATTTCAAATTATGTTATTCCCGATCACTTAAAATTAAACCTGCCCTTCTCTATCACGCCCTTATCTGATACAAGTCAAAATATCACAGAGTTAGAATCTGAAAAAAACATTTCCCAAGCGAGTAAGTCAGAAAGCGTCTTCTACGGACTACGAATTTCTTCCAGAAACCATCACCAAGTTACAAACAAATGTCATAATATCCTCCACTTTGCCGAAGAACGCGAAGAACCTTAAATTGAATACTTGGATTAGGCCAAAATATAACCTTTGTAAATATCTAGAAGGATCATTCGTTGTACAACATAATGAATATCTAGATATTTCAAGCGGCACGAAATTGCTTCCAGGTAAATGGACCTATTTTTTTTCGGAAAAAATCAAACAAGTTAATAATGTCTGTGTTTTCAATTTTGAACATCCTAGGTATATTCGTTCAAAGGATATTATTAAAATTTATGGCTACTGTTCCCACCCCTGTAAAGTCTTCATTCTTCACATTTCCGATATATCCAAAAATAAAAATCACAGTGTAACTTTATTCAGCTCTTCCTTGGACTATAATCACCCGGGGAAACTTACAAGGTACTTAAAAGGAGACGAAAGAATTTTATTTAAAAATAATATAAAAAACATGAAACCGTCGAAATTAAGGGAATTATCTGTAAAGCAAGCCTCTAGAAAACTTATAAAAGAAGGTAATCTTCAGAACATCAAATCCGATCCGTTTTGCGCAAAGTTAGATCTGAAAAATTAGCCCAGTTGGACCGTCATAAAGATGACATTTTAGATCTAATTCTGATGCAACGCGAAAATATTTCATATATTAAACTTGTGGGTCAACCTATGCGAGTATTTGTATTTAGCGACGAGCAATTGGATGTATTAATGCGAAGTCTGAAATATGGAGAAGTAACTCTACATGTTGATGCAACTGGTACAATCATTCGAAGACCAGATCTATGTACCAAAAAAATATTTTATTATGCTGCTGTAACTAATCTTGATAAAGAACAAATAATTTTCCCAATATTAGAGATGATAACTTGTGATCATGATTCTGCCACAATCGGTTCTTGGTTGTCGGCATTCAAAGCGTTTGTTTTATTGAAAAAGCATAAATGGCCGGTATTTAATCACGTAGTCTGCGACTTTAGCTTTGCTTTCTTAAACGCAATTTTAATTTTTTGGAACAATATGGACATCGTTGCTTATTTAAAAGAAACATACGAAATATTAACACTTCGAAATAATACTAAGACATTCAAAAATATTATTATCGTTCACATATTTTTTTAAAATCATATCCACAGATATAAGAAAACATATAACCCATAAAATATACTCGTTTTCTATAAAGAGATAATGGCTTCGGCCTTTAATATAACCGATTTTAAGATTATGTCTTCCTGGTTTTACCATTTGACTATCTTGTTGACATCAAAATTCCACAACGATAATGTAGAAGCATCACTGAAGAGTATATTAAAAATATCCGTTGGGAACGAAACGGATGAGCTACTGCAGGAAATTGACAACTTACCTTCCGAAATGAAAAATGATGATGATGGTTTAATATTTTCCAGCAGTCCATATTATATATATTTCAAAAAGATACACGATGAGGTGCAAAACGATCAGGACATTCAACAATCATCGGAGAAAAATAAATATTATAATATTTAATTTTTTTATTTAGTCTTGAAAAAGTATATTCCTTATTTGCCGATGTGGAGTGTATTACTCTTGCAATCTCCAGAATTTAAGCGTAAGAGCAATGCAAACATCGAAAATTGGTTCCATATTGTCAAAGACTATATTCTCGTGAATCAAAAAAATCAGAAGGCAAGTAGGGTAATTCGGGAAATAAGAAGACGGGTACTATCCATGTATAAAGAAGTCATTTTGGATATACCAAAATCTAACTGTTCGCGGAAAAGGAAACGACCATCGAAAATCAATACAATTATTAATGAAAGTACAAATTTATTGACAGCCCAAGAAAGTTGGAACAAAAAGATTACCTCCCCCAACTACAATTTTAAAGGGAAACTATTAAAACAGACCCTACAATCTATAAGTGCAAAGTCCACCAGTTTAAAAACAGATTTGCAGGCAAAATGTCAAAAATGGATACATGACATCAAACTGAATCACAACGAAATTACGCTTTTGGCCGCAAAAACAATAGACCAATGCAGAAGTCAGTTGTGGCACGAAGAAAGGCGAAAAAAACTCACTGCCTCGAACTTTGGATCTATCTGCAAATCAAAAAGTAATATTTCTCTGGGAAAAAATGTTGAAAAAATATTATATAAATCCAATTTTCAATGTGCGGCTCCTGAATATGGAGTAAAAAATGAAGTGGTTGCTCTGGACGCTTACTGCAAACAGTATCCACATATTATTGTATCCCGGAGTGGCTTAGTAGTGGATGAAATATTACCCTTCCTAGCGTGTTCTCCCGATGCACTGGCCGACCAGGATGGCATAATAGAAATAAATGTCCATTTAGCATAAGATCTTTAAACCCCACGGAAGCGATTTCAAAAAATATGCTAGACCATTTAGTAGAATTTTATCTATTCTATTTATTGCCAGAAATGGTTGAGCCAGTGCATCCTCATCCTATAGAGAGGCGTAAATGGAATAGTAGCGGAATTATAGATCCCAAATTGGCTGAACCTGACTCAAAAACGTTGGTAAAGCGACATGTGAACGGCCTCATTCAAAATAGGAATTATTATCAAAAATTTGAAAAATACGGGAACTACGTAGTTTGCAAATTTAATTTATTAGTTAACAAAAATTTAACGATCGATGATTTTAGTACATTAACGGGCACCCAATGGCTTTCTGATGCCGTCATTAACGCGGCTTTACACATATTAATTAAGAATAGCGGGGACTGTTGTACATCACTTACAATCGACCAATCATATGCTATTTTTAATTTTTATGAGAGCTTGGAACAAACGTTCTTTGAAGATCTCCCAGATTTTTCAAAGACAACAACTTTAATCGTTCCAGTTCACATTAATAGGAACCATTGGTGCGTAATTTTTATAAATTTTGAAAATAGAAAATTATTTTTCTTGAATCCGCGGGGTAGTAACGTTTCTAGAACAACCGTCAAATACAAAAGTATATTCTTAACGTTTCTACTTAAATACAGTAAAGTCCGCTTATAACGAACCCGGTTATAGTGAACTTTCGGTTAAAGTGAACCTTTTTCCTTGTATTGAAAAATCTTTCATAAAGACCAATGTATTTTTTTACTGGTTATAACGATCCCGTTTATAGCGAACTTTCGGGTATAACGAACCTTTTTTTACTGATATAGAATATTCAGTTTCCTTTTATAACGAACCATGCGCGGCAATCTCGTCGTAGGCGCTGGCAACTATAGGATTCACCGCATATCACGAGATCGCGCCGAATCGCCGCGCGCCGGCGGAACAGTTTCATGCCAAATGAATAACCAAAAACCGTTAATTTTATAAAAAATTGAAAGAGATCTGTTTTGTTCAGAATTGATTAAAAAATTTAGAAATGATGTTATTTTCCAGAAAAATTCACGGGCGTACGAATTATTTTTTTAAAGGGGGCAGTTACCCACCTCAGGCACGTCACTGGTGGGTGAAATGGATAACAGATACCTTTATTTTATTCACCATAACTAATGTGTTATTAATACCAAATTTCAGTTCAATATATGTTGGTCTTTTAGATATTAAGAAAAATTCTTAAAAAAAGTTTGTTTTCAACACCCTATATCTCACAAACGAAGCGTTCTAAGACCTACGTTTATAGGAACTTTTCTTATTAAAAAATGAATCTCTATCAACTGTTAAAATCCTACCACAAAAAACTGACTCACCCTGTATATGGGTGTCGTTTTGTAGCATCGAAAATTACATAAATAACACTTAGTTTTCTAGCAGAAATGTACAAACAAAAATTATAGATTTTATGAAGTAGACTTAGGCTTTGTTTTTAGTTGTACTATGTAGTTGGGATATGTTTGTAGTTTGTACTCTGTAGTTATCTATGCACATTGTATGTACATATGTATGTATGCAATATGAATTTTTACACATGTAGTATGTACTTTTTTCTAAATTTTAGAAGATAAAGTGTATATTTTTTAAAGGTTTTTTATTAATATTGTATGGACACACTACATAATAAAAAAAAAACCAAAAAAATATACATATGTGTATTATTTATTATTTAATGGTTATAACGAACTCCGCATATAACGAACCAATTTTAGTTCATTTTTCAAGTTCATTATATCCAGACACTACTATATAATAAAGTTCTACATAGTACATTACAGACTAATTTAACTAACGTCGCATATGAACATATACAACAAAGAGACACCTTCAACTGTGGTGTGTATGTCATATATTTCGTTTATGCGTACGTAAAAAAGATCCCTTTCGCGGCTCCACAGGATATCAACGCCTTTAGAGAAAAGATTAAGGTAGAACTATTAAAATATTCCGAGCATCAGGTCAATATGTGCTTAATATGTGGCGAAGATGCAGATCTTAACGAAGAAAAATGTACATCATGCCATAGGATTTACCACAGAGAATGTACAAGTATTAGTAATAACTCTTGCGAGTTATGTATCATCTTTTCGAAACAATGTATTTCACCTCTACCATGCCTACTTCTTGATTCTTAAACTTTAAATCTACTAAATATTTAGACTCCTTACCTTCAGTTCAAAAATTACTAGCGTTAAAAGTGGTCGGTTGAATTCAACTACCTACATCTAACATTCTCTGTAAATATGAGGGACGATCCAGAATTTCTATTTTATTTCCCATTTCTATATTCTACATCAATTCATCACCTTTTCATCAACCCTGGCCTGGAAAATGAAACGAATGGGTGCGATTTTTTAATATACTTAATTTTTAACATTCCCTGTGAATATGCCGACAGTTCAAGAAATAGTTTTTTTATATAATTTATATTATATTTCGAATTTTATCAAACCCACCCCTGTTCACCATCCCTAACGGCCTGGAAAATGAAACGGGTGGGTAGTATCTCTTAATACGTTTATTTTTAACATTCTCTGAGAATATGGTGACAGTTCAAGAACTAGTTTTTTTTATTTGAATTATTTCGAATTTTTGCAATTCCACCCCTTTTCACCATCCCTGACGGCCTGGAAATTATAACGGGTGAGTGGAACCTTTTAATATACTTAATTTTAATATTCTCTACGAATATGGTGACAGTTCAAGAAATAGTTTTTTTTATTTGAATTATTTCGAATTTTTGCAATTCCACCCCTCTTCACCATCCCTGACGGCCTGGAAAATGTAACGGGTGGGTGGAATCTTTTAATATACTTAATTTTAACATTCTTTGCGAATATGGTGACAGTTCAAGAAATAGTTTTTTTTATTTGGAATATTTCGAATTTTATCAAACCCACCCCTTTTCACCATCCCTAACGGCCTGGAAAATGAAACGAGGGGCTAGTACCTCTTAATACGTTTATTTTTAACATTCTCTGAGAATATGGTGACAGTTCAAGAAATAGTTTTTTTTTATTTGAATTATTTCCAATTTTTGCAATTCCACCCCTTTTCACCAATCCCTGACGGCCTGGAAAATGTAACGGGTGGGTGGAATGTTTTAATATACTTAATTTTAACATTCTCTGCGAATATGGTGACAGTTCAAGAAATAGTTTTTTTTATTTGGTATATTTCGAATTTTTGCAATTCCACCCCTTTTCACCATCCCTGACGGCCTGGAAAATAAAATTTGTGGGAGCATTTTTAAATTTCCACGTTTTTAATATTCTGTGATCAGCCGCATATGAATTATTTAGAAAACTTGAGTAAATCTCGAATTTTTTTTTATGTCCACAACTTTATCGATTATAGTCCTACCTAAAAGTGTGGATGATTTCACACCGGTCTGGAAAATCGGTTATTTGACAGGTACATTCTTTTTACCGCTGAAGCTAGTTTTTCTGGAAACTCAATACGAAATTTCCATAATAACCATTTGTGGGCGGATGAAAACCCTTTTGCAATTGTTGAATCAAATCAGTTTTCAATAAATGTTTAGGCTGGTATTATTGACAATTATTTGATAGGCCCATTTTTTCTCCCAAGAAGATTAGATGGACAATCGTATTTACACTTTCTTGAAGAAGATCTGCCGCCAATGCTTGAAGACCTTCCTCTTTTATTAAGAAACCAGATGTGGCTAATGCACGATGATGCGCCTCCACATTTTAGCTTACGGGTGCGTGAATTTTTAAATCACAACTATCACGATCGGTGGATAGACCGCGGAGGAACGCAGTCATGGCCGCCCAGATCTCCCGACCTTAATAGTTTAGACTACTTTTTCTGGGGTCATCTGAAAAGCTTTTAGTGTACACAGTGCCGATTCAAACCGAGGAAGAGTTACGAAATCGTATAATAGTATGCTGCCAAACCATAAGAGACAACCTAGGAATTTTTGAAAATGTACGTCAGTCTATGCGAAGAAGAGTAGATGCTTGCATACGTGTGGGTGGAGGACACTTTCAACAACTACTGTAAATACATAATAAATACATTATGATACTTTACCCAGTATACTAACTTTTATTTCATTTGCTTTAAGGGGGCATTTAATGAGCTTACCGTTTTTTCTATCCAAACATTTAATATTATGCCCACGTGAACGTCATTTGTGAAAGTAGAAAATTAATTTTTGCCCCACAAAAAGTGTAGACACCAAGCGTGTCTACAAAATGGCAACAAAATGTCAAAAGAAGTCTCAATGAACTTGGGGAAAAAAACTTTTTTTGGTTTTCATTTTTTTACGTGCAAATGGTGCGTCGTACGAGAGTAAGTCTGGGGACCGAATTTGCTGTAAAGTAGTAAATGGAGATTTTAAAAATAATTTTAGTTTTTAGAAAAAGCAGTGGCGTACCATTTTTTTCTTCAAAAATGTTTAGTTCAAACCTCGTACAGACGTCATTGGCAAAGATTTTAAAACATTTTTTACATCAAACAATGCTCCTTAATGAGTAATAGGTGCGTACAAAATTTCATAAAAATATCTGGAGTGATAAGAAAATTATAATAAAAAAGTAATTTTTTTCTTAAAACTGTAACACCCTGTAGCTCAAAAATTAAGAGGTTTAGGGCATATGTTGATATTAAGTTTTCTTCTTAAAATGACCCAAGGATTCACACCCTTAAGTATCGGCATTCAATTAATAAACACCCTGTATACATATACAAGGTGATTCAAAAAACCGCTGACAGACTTCTAGGGTAGGTAATACATGGAAAATTAAGACGAAAAGTTTTAATAAACAGGGTCGCAAAAGCCTCCTTAACGAGATACAGGGCGCAAAAATTTTTGTAAAATTAAACGTTTTCAATAATTTCAAAACGCCTGAACATTTCTATTTCAAATTTGCTATGCGTAGTTAGCACCTTAAGACCAATGTTTGTAAGTACTGCTCAAAATTTTATGAGCAGCAGTGTCGTAGAGACGGAGTCAACGTGACCCTTTTTTAAAAATATTTTCTACGCCACTGCTAATTTTGTCAAACGGGCACTATTTTCGTATAAAGTGTTCAATTGTCTATCGAATTGGTCTCTTGCAAAATTTTGATTAACCATTTTTAAGAAAAACACGTTTGTAGTAAATTTGTGAGTTAAGTAAACTAGCTTATAAGCTTCTTTTTGTCATTTTTACGGTTATTTATATTACTTCAGTTACTTCACTATTTTCAATAACGGTATGAATTACGAATATTCATTTGAAGAGATGACAGATATGCATCTATGTTATGGGCTAGCAAATTTTGTTTTCCGTGATGCAGTTAGGCGATACAGAGAAATGTTTCCTGCACGAAGAACACCAAATCGGCAAATGTTTGATAATATCGATAGAAGATTAAGAGAAACAGGTAAATTAGGCTACCAAATAAACTAGATGGCCAGTCTTACCTTAATTTTTTAATGAATAATTTGAACAGCTTGTTAGATGAAGTACCACTGGATGTGCGGAGGAGCCTTTGGTTCCATCATGACGGCGCTCCGGCACATTTCGCTCGACAAATAAGAGATTATTTAAATATGACATACCCTAGACGGTGGATTGGACGTGGTGGTCCAATCCAGTGGCCCGCCCGTTTACCGGACTTAAATCCTCTGGATTTCCACACTTGAGGTCAAGTTAAGGTTAAGGAGCTGATTTACGTAACTCCAGTAAATTCGATTGACGAATTATGGCAACGAATTCAACAAGCCTTATTATTGTTTAGTAGAAACTGCAGTACAGTAATTGCAGCTATAATAAGTAAAGGGAAAATTAGTGAATATCCTATATCAATTTATTTGTAGCCCTGATAATGGCTTTATTGCAAAAACTGGTATGATATATACACAAAAAAAGAAAAAATATTAATCAATAAATATAAATAGGGAACAGAATTGGACTCAGGACAAGATGTCACATAGATGTTTTGAATGTAACTTACAGGATTTGAAGGTGGTTGTTAGATGTGACAGCTGCAAAAAAAATTCAATGTAAAAAATGTAGTGAACTATCGGAAACAGAAATTAGATGCATTACCCTAAAGTGCCGCCGACTTACATTCCTATGTAATGATTGTGGTAAAAGCTTGAAAATAGTACCAGATGTCTTGATCAAATTAGAAGAATTGCAAAATCAAATATTAAATATACAGATCAATCCAGTTCAACAGTAAGCTTAAAATGAAAATAGCCAGACAGAGGATATTGAGGAAAGGAAAAATGTGATTGCAGAAATAATGGAAAGACAAAGAAGAGCTTCTAATATCATAATATCCAATATAAAGGAATCTCTGGAGAAATCACATGAAAAAAGATTGGAAGAAGATAAAAATAATGTAATAAATATGTTGAACAAGATGGAAATTGAAATGGATTATTCAAAAATAAAAATTTTTCGACTTGGAAAGTATTTACCTGACAAAAATAGACTAATTAAAGTAGTACTGAATGATCCTAATGATGCAATGACAGTCCTTCGAAATAAAACAAAAATTGTGGCTCCAAGTGTTTGAATATTTGTTGATCAAACAAAACAACAACAAAAATACTTTCAGTTTATTAAGCAACAATGAATTGGTTGCAAATCGCGATAATACTAAAATAATTAGATACATCAATAATAAACCTACAATTGTAACAAAACCCATAAATTTAAACATGTAAGGTATCCTAATATACAGTACAGTTCTGATATTGTGTATTTGAACATGCAAAGCCTGATTGCAAATAAAAGTCAATTAATAGCAGATATTAAATATTATAAACCATCGTGTTGCAATAGATGATTACTCTTTTGTGCGCTGTGATTCTATGTCAAGACATACAAGTGGTGTTAATTTATATGAGAAAAAACATTAAGTTTTCTACAAACAAAGTATATGTATTGGACAGTAATTACTGGTATCAGGTAATAAAAGTGAACTATTATCAGACAAATTGGTTCATAGGATGTTTGTATCACTCTCCCAGTGCAAGTGATGCAATTTTTCTTGAAAAATTTGAAGAGATGTTTGATAATCTATTTAGTTCTAATTTATGTAGTATATTGGTAGGTGACTTTAATTTACATTATCTAGGCAATGATTTCTATACTTTAAAAATTAAAAACATCCTTGGTTCATATGGCATATTACAGTGTGTTAAGGAATGTACAAGATGCACTAATACTAGCTCAACTTTGGTTGATTGGTTAACCAATCATGATACACTTGTTGTAAGAGTGCATCATGAACCAAAGATTACTGATCATTCAATAATATCGGTCAATATTGTAAACCACTCAGTATATACCATTAGTAATAATATAAAAAGGAGTTTTAGGGCCATAAATGACGAGCATTTATTTAAGGTTAATCTTGTTAAGTTGTACAGATATAGATAGTGTTTTTGCCAACTTGTATGATAACTGTGAATATGTTTTGAACCAAGTTGCACCCATAAAAAATGTTAAATGTTATTCAAATGAAGTAAAAGTAGGGCAAGGGATAGGGCATATAAAAAATTTATAAATAATAATACTAATGTAAACTGGAATGACTATAAGGCATTGAGGAATCAGGTTGTTAATCTGTTGAAAACCAAAAAACAACTGTTTTATTATAATAATATTGATAAACACACAACTGCTGAACATTTTAATATTTATTTCGTAGATAGTATTAAAGAAATAATTGATAGCATTGACAATAAACAATATGAATGGTAATTATACAGATGCCCGCTGGACTAATTTTAAAATGCTTAATTTTCGAGAATTGGGTAAATTGGTGGGAGAATTGAACCGTAAAGGTTCTACCATGGATGTACTAAACAGTAGTTATTAAATCTTCGTTTGAAGTATTGGGGCATGTCCGGCTGCATCTCATAAACTGCTCTCTTGAATCTGGTAAGTTTTAATTTGAAAACTAGTATAATTATTCCAATTGAAAAGGTTAGTGGCACCATCAAGTCCTGGGAATTTAGACCTGTTAATACTTTGCCAAGTTGTGAAAGACTTTTGGAAATGGTGGTATATCAACAACTATATGAGTATGTAAATGAGAATAATTTGCTTTTTACTAATCAATCGGGTTTTCGTGCTAAACGTTCCTGTGAATCTGCGTTACAATTGACGATCACTGAATGGATAAGAAATTTGGATAGGGGAGATTACACTGTGGCAGTTTTTCTAGATTTAAAACGAGCTTTTGAGACCATATATAGATCAATGTTACTATTAAAACTTAACAAATTTGGAATAGAAGGAAAGGTATTACAGTGGTTCAGGGATTATCTGACTGACAGGTGTCAGGTTACTAAAATAAGGGACAGTGTGTCCTCGGCAAAAACTAATAGCCTTGGTGTGTAGCCTTGGGACCGTTAATGTTTTTGATGTATATTAATGACATTAAGGATTTGCAGAATGAGGTTTTCTTAAATTTGTTTGCAGACGACACCTTACTGTCAGTTACCAGTAATTGTTTGGACACAGCTATAAATAGGATGAATTTAGCATTGACTAACATTACTAAATATTTAAAACATAATAAACAAATTGAATATTGATAAAACTAAAGCAATGATTATTACAACTTCATTTAAGTACAGAAATATTAATAAAAACTTAATACATTTAAAGATCGATGATAATATAATTAATATTGTGACTGAAATGAAATACTTGGGGTTTATGATTGATAATAATCTACAATTTAATGCACACTTTTCGTATATTCAAAGGAAAATAATTAAGAAGTTATACTTTTTCTCAAGGGTATCCCAGCATCTTTATATGGCATCAAGAGTCACTGTGTATAATACAATAATCCAGCCACATTTTGATTACTGTGCTAGTTTGTTGTATTCGTTAGATCGCAATAAAATTGGAGCTCTACAAAAATTACAAAACAGAGGAATGAGAATTATTATCAGATGTAACACACATACCCCTATACGACTTATGTTGTCATCTCTACAGTGGATCTGTGTTAGGAATAGATTGCTGTTTATGGCTATGATATATGTATTTAAAATAATTAATGGCTTGGTCCCTCATTACCTTCAGAGGTATATAGTTTATGCGAATGAGGTTCATCAGTATAATACAAAATTTAATAATAATTTGTATATACCAAGGCATGCCTTAAGTCAGATCAGAAATACGTTGTTATATAAAGGTCTTGATCAGTACAACAGATTGCCAAATGATATCAGCAATGTTGTGTCATTGAGGGAATTTAAAAAGAAATTGTTAGAGTATGTTAAGTCGATTTATTAGTAATGTAAGTTTGTTTTCACACTGTTCTCCGGTATAATTTTTAATTAGTTTTTAATGTAGTTTATTTAGTTTAATTTTATTGCATTATAAAAAGTTATATGGAGTCAAAATTGTTGGCAACAAAAATTTTTGTATATTAGATGTTTCCTATTTTCAAATAAAGATTATTATAGCTTTTCAAACAATTCGTAATACGCCCGGGATTTTTGAAAGAATAAGAAGATCCTTAGATCGGAGGGTAGAAACGTGTGTCGAATCACAAGGTGGTCACTTCCAGCACCTACTCTGATATTTTACATTATTTCCAGTTATACATTTTTTATCATTACGTTTTCACCCTTTTTGTTGTTTATTGTTTACGTTATTTCATTCTGACAAAATTAGTTGAAACCTAAATTACTCAAAAACTGTAGCTTTATTCAACATTTTGCAAGAGACCAATTCGATAGACAATTGAACACTTTACACGAAAATAGTGCCCGGTTGACGAAATTAGCAGTGGCGTAGAAAATATTTTAAAAAAAGGGTCACGTTGACCTCGTCTCTACGACACTGCTGCTCATAAAATTTTGAGCAGTACATCAAACATTGGTCTAAAGGTGCTAAATACGCATAGCAAATTTGAAATAGGAAATTTTGGAATTATTGCAGACAATGTTTAATTTTACAGAAACTTTGACGCCCTGTATCTCGTTAAGGAGGCATTTGCGACCCTATGTTTATTAAGACTTACATGGTGATTCATTAATAATGGGACAGAGCTTAAGGGCATGTTGCTGACCTCAAAATAGAGCAATTAAGCCAAATATGCCGTATCCGAATGTTGCTCCTTTTCGATCTACAGGGTGTTAAAGTTGAAAAAATATTTTCGATTTTTTTAAATATCTTGACCATCTTTGAACGGATTGTCTTGAAAGTTTGTACACATATGTTTTCTTAGGTGGTAATTACGGAAATGGTAACTATTTTGCAATCACATCTAGGATGCGCTAGTTGTAGTGTTCCGTCGGAATAAACATATGTCAAACTTTTTTGTCCTTCAAAAATCTGAATTTCCAATAAGAAATTATCAAACTACTTCAATTCTAAATAAAAAAGATATACCTGTTAAAAATCGATAAACTTAATCGTTTTCGAAATAAGAACGATTTACTATTTCTGTACAAAATTATTTGTTTGAACGTACGCCTTTAAATCAGATGACTTAAATGAAGTAGGCCGCTGTCAATGAAATGTCATGTATTATTTATGTCATTTCTAAGCAACTTATAAATACTAGACAGTTTAGTTCTTCTTTGTTTGTGATTTTTTCATAAAAATGCCGCGTCATAATGATTATTCGTTTGTTGCAATGAGAAACATGGTATGTGTGTATGCCCAAGAAAATTATTGTGGTCGTCATGCAGCAGCGAGGTACTTGGAGTTATATCCAAATAACAGACAACCCAACCACAAGCTTTTCAAGACGTTGTAGGACAGATTAGAAGAAACGGGATCACTTCGCCCTAAACGAGACGTTGGAAGGCCTAAAGTATTAGCGGCGGAGCAAGAAGAGGATGTTTTAGTGCGAATTTCCGAAAACACGCAAACACGCAAACAAGCACACGCCGAATTTCATCAGCTACTGGTGTAAGTCAGCCTTCCGTCTTCAGAATACTCCACAAAAAAAAAAATTGTATCCTTACCATTTTCGTCCGGTTCAACAGTTGATGCCACAAGATCCTCCTGGTAGATTTCGGTTCGCACAGTTTCTTCGTCGGCAACAAAATGCTGACCCTACATTTGATAATAAAATATTGTTTACGGACGAACCTACATTTACCCGGCGCGGTGTATTTAATTGGAGAAATAGCCATTCCTGGGAACTGGAAAATTCTCACTTGCCACGAGAACAACATTTTCAGCATAAATTCTCAATAAATATTTGGTGTGGAATACTTTGCGATAACATTTTGGGACCATTTGTGTTACCCCGTCCACTTAATGGGGAAAATTATTTAAATTTTTTAACAAATGACTTGCCGCTCGTTCTTGAATATATCCCCTTAAATTTACGGCAAACCTTTTGGTTTATGCATGATGGTGCTCCTGCACATTTCTCTCGACCAGTAAGAGAATATCTTGATATAAGTTTTCGAAACCGTTACGCTGCGCGTAGCCCTGATTTAAATCCCCTAGATTTTTATTTCTGGGGTAACGTTAAATCTTTAGTTTATAAAGATGTTATACATACTCGAGAAGAGCTGTGGGCAAAAATACAAGAATCTGTCAGTGTCAGACAAAATTTTAACGAGAGAATAAAAAAATGTATTGAAAACAATGGTCGCCACTTTGAGAATCTTTTGTAATTAGACTTAAGCATAATAAAATGTTCAGTTGTTACTGTGTTTGTCTTAATTATTCGTAATTAAGTCATCTTATTGAAAAGCGTACGTTCAAACTGTCGTATTCCACCCTTCGAGTGAGCTTCAGGATTTCAGAACACCCCGTATATTCATAGAAGTCATAATCTTGTACCTACGGATA